>NW_009650188.1:4679650-4680060 GCF_000708025.1 Charadrius vociferus | reverse complement strand
CCTTCCCCCCTGTCCCCCCCCTTCCCCGTCAGCGCTTCTAAATTCCTCCTGCGTCCTTCTCCCTTCCTCCTCCTTTCCATCACCACTCTTAAATCCTCTCTATGTCCGTGCATCCCCAGCCCTGTCAGCACCCCTGCACCCCCTCTGCACCCTCTTCCCCATCAGCACCCCACAATTTCCCCTGCCCTACCTTCCATCAGCACCCCGAAATCCCTCTGCGTCCCTGTCTCAGTCCCCCTGGAGCGTGGGCCTGGTGGGAAGGCCAAGCCCCCCACCTCCCCAGTGCATAAGGCACCCCAGTGATGGCCAGGCCCGGCTTAGCAGCATCTCTGGAGCCCCTTTGGCTGGGAGAAGCTCAGGCCGAGCCCGTCCCAGGCACAGGGCGGTCCTGCTGCCCCCCCAGACCCTCC
>NW_009650188.1:4678494-4679556 GCF_000708025.1 Charadrius vociferus | reverse complement strand
GCCCTTGAGGCCTGGCCGGGCGGGTCCCCAGCCCCGCTTGGGGACCTGCGCACCCTGCTGCTGGGCCCCTCGCCCCGCTGGGGCTCATCCTGCCTCCCCGGGCATCCTGAGGTGCACACGGCTTCTCCCTGTTATTGCGCTAATTGATATAGCGCGGTCGCTGCTGGGTGAGTCAGGGCGCCGGCCGGGGCGAGCATCCCGTCCCTCCGAGGGGATGCCGTCCTTCCCAGGGGATGCCGTCAGCGCTCCCCAACGGGGCAGGATGTGAGGAATGGTGTGTGTGCCCAGGCCCTGCGGGGAAATGCCGCCTCTCCTGGCCCCTCTCCAAAACGGGGTCCCCCCAGGGCTCCCCATTCCAGAGGCTGGACCGCAGACGGGATGCCCACAGAGGCAGGGCGGGGAAGCCGCCCCCGTGCCGCTCAGCATCCTCGCTGCCGTTCCCACGGGTGGATTTTCTCAGGAGTGGGCTGGACAGGGAGGATGCTGATGCCAGGGAGACCCACGTGCCCCACGTGCCGATGAGTCCAGGAGCATGCCTGGCTCCTGGCAGCAGGGCTTGGCACCAGCCCTCCTGTGCCACTGGTGCTGGGGCAGCGGGAAGCAGCTAGTCTGCGCTGTCACCTATGAGACAAGACAGTCCCAGGAGGTCCCCATTTCCAGCACGCTCCCACCTAGGGTGGCATGGGCTCTGTCTGTGTACCGGCACCGTGTCCCTCCCTGTCCTGCTCAAAGGAGAGGCTGGGTGTTCTCTGACTTGTGTCCTTGACACTTAAAAGAAGCCATTTCAGAGCTTTTATCTCTATTTTGCTGCTGGCTTTCAGAGCCCGCTGCTTGAAATGTCTCCGTGTCCCCTTTTCTTCATCTGTGTTTTACACCAGGGACCTGCTGGTCTTTTCCAGGGAGGTGGCGGTGGAGAGACGCATTAGGGGAGCAGATGCTCAGCACCAGGGCCGGCTCTGCCGCAGTGCCTCGGCCACTGGTTTTGAGTAGTTCTCTCTCAGTTATCAACTGTGCCCTTGCTCTGGGGTGAGACGAGCTGGAGCCCATGTTCCCTGTTCTCCC
>NW_009650188.1:4670936-4678379 GCF_000708025.1 Charadrius vociferus | reverse complement strand
CCCCTTCCCCCGGCCAGCCTCTCCCCGCCGGGACAGAGGCTGGGCAGGCAGAACCAGAAGGGCCGGCAGCCGCGGGCAGAGCTGCCTGCGCTCGGGCGCCGGCGAGGGCAGGGCGTGCAAAGCCTGGTCCCGCCTCACACAGCTTTCACCGTGCTCTTGCCGCCCGAAAAGTAGGGCGCCAAACACCAGCGCGGACCGCAGCTTCGGGTATTTGGGGCTGGGAAAGCATCAGTTGGTCTCCTGTGAGGGGCGAGCCGTGATTTCGGGGCTGGGAGGAGCTGTGCTGATGGTGCAGCGGCAGATCCCTGCCATCTCCGCAGTGGTTGTAGAGAGCAGAGCGGTTTTGGGGGCCGCAGAGGGACTAAGCTGTGCTAACTGCATCCTCTGTCCCCGCAGAGTGGAGGCCTGCGGTGATGCTGGCGGCCATCGACTGTGCCGACGAGGCCAACCAGCAAGTGTGCACCAATTTTGGGATAACCGGCTTCCCCACGCTGAAGGTAAGTGGGCACTTGCCTGGTTTCACTGTGCTTTGCCTTTTGGCCTGTCCCTCTCTTGCTCAATCAGATCAACAGCTCTATTGAACGAAAATATTCCCTTTGGGGCTTTGTGGGCTGGAGCTGCTTCACCCTTCCCCAAAACATAACTGCGGCCAGGCTGCAGCCGGTGCAACTGCTGGGTGATGTAGCAACAAGGAAGGGGAACCAAACTGCTGCTTTGTGGTGAACGGATCCTTCCTGAGATGAGGGAGAGTCCACAACCTGAATTGGAAGCGCCTGGGAAAGGCTGCTGGAGAGCAGAGAGTGGTTGCAGGCGCAGGTTTTGGAGGAGGGCTCAGGGATGCTGTGGAAGGCTGGAAGGGGCTCAACTGGGCAACTCCTGCAGTGGCTGGCAAGGTGCCGTCCCTCCTCCTGGGCCCGTGCCCGGCCCCTTAGCTGTGTCAATACGCCGGGTCACAGAGTTTCCCACCGCAAACAGAGCCTCGCTCCAACACAAGCAATAAAGCTGAAGCACTCCAGGTGCAGGCGGCAAAAGCCAGGGTCGTCCTGAGACAGAACAGGGGGAAATAAGGGTTTGATCAGAGGTGACCTTAGCCTTGGCTTACAGGCTCAGCCCAAGGTGGGATCAGATTTGGGGGTTTGCCAGGCAGGTTGGCCCTGCCCTGGGGTCTCACCTGAGCACCCATTGCCTGAGCGCCCACCGCTCGTGGGACATGGATTGAAACATCTCCTGGGGCGGGGAAGTGTGCTGATGTGGCGGTGGCAAGAAGTCACTGGCTCCGCATCTCCTGCCCCCGCCAAACACCTTTTGCAAACAGCTCGTGCTCCCAGCCCAGCCTGCAAAGCAAACACTTATCTGACGCAATCCGGTTTCACCGTGCCACCGGCGCCGCTGTGTGAGGCTAGGAGCAGGTGCAGTGGGGATAAACCCCCTTCTCCCACTTTGTGAGAGCTCTGCAGCAGGGAGACAGCGGTTTGCAGGACCGGGAAGGTCCCGGCTGCCTCCCTGGGTCCCCTGGCAATGCCTGCCCCACCTCAGCTGGACGTGGCTCCAGCCCCGAGCCTGCATCCCCTCTAAGGACACCCCATGAGATGGGGACGGGGCTGGGAGCTCCCTCTGCGGTGTCTGGTGTCGGTCGACATGCTGTAATGCTGTGGGGAAACTGAGGCAGAGCCAGTCTGGGAGGAGCCTGTGCCTGCTGGGCTGTGCTGCCTCCCTGTCCCCCTCCCAAAGCTCCCATTCCAGCTTCCCCACATGTGGTTTTTTGTTCCCTTTCAGTTCTTCCGAGCTTTTAGCAAGAAGGCAGAGGATGGGATAAGGATTACCAGTGAGTATTGGAGCCACGAGGGCTTTTTAACCCAGGTGCAAAGGGCCCTGCTGCTGGCACTCCCCATGTGTTGAGACCTTGGAGAGCCTGGGGGGCAAGCTCTGAGCAGCTCCCCTCGGCTCAGCCCATGGGACTGGCTTCCCCAAGGCTGACCTCTTGGCATCCTGTCCCCCTGCAGATCCCAGCGCCACCGTCGAAGACCTGCGCCATGCCATCATCACCAACCTGGAGCAAAGCCAGGACGCCTGGCCACCCGCCTGTCCTCCACTGGAGCCGACGAGGTAGGGGCAGTGTGATGGGGGGGCAGCTCCAGCAGCCCTTGTCCGGCCAAGAGCCAGTTTCTGGGAAAATGATGACCCAAAAATGAGCACGGAGTAGGTGCTGCATCACCCACGTCCCAGGGAGACACAGATGACCAGTTTGGGCTAAAGCCATTTATGTGATTGTCCTGGGGGGAGTGTTTGGCTTTCCTAAAGCTATGGTCAGGCTGGGGTCACGCTTCAGGTCTCCAGTGCCTCTGTGTCCTAGCCAAAAAAACCCAACAGCCCTAGTTCAATTTCATTACTGTTTTTTCCACGCGGGTAAACGTGCAGCTCCCTCTTGCCCTGTCCTGCCCCCGCTTTGTTTTCTGCCTCCTTGGCTGACCCTGCTGAGTTTTCTCAAAGCCTGTGAACTAGAGCAGAAAATTGGGCTGGAAATTTTAGCGGGGAAGAACTGACCGCTCAGTGGGGCTGAACCTGCACCGGCATCCCCAGCCGAATCCCCGGGGATGAAGGCCAAGCTCCTTTTGGGCAGGAGGGCAGAGCATCCAGCTGATGCCAAGGCACCTGCTGCCATCATCCTCTTCTTTCTTGCAGCACGGAAGAGGTTCGCAGCTTCTTCCAGAGGAACAAGGACCAGTACTTGGCACTGATCTTCGAGAAGAGCGACTCCTTTGTGGGCAGAGAGGTGGGTACAGCTGCATTTATCCCCCATTTCTCTTGAAGCCTGTGTCCTTGGTGCCAGATAACTCCTGGGTGCCTTTGGCAGGAAAGTCACCTCTCGGCAGCCTCCCTGGTTGGCCTGCACACCGCTTTGCCGGCATGAAGTGTTATACAGGGTGCTAAATTGTCCTGCTGCACCCCTGGTGGGGCTGGGGGTCCTGCTGCTCCTCGACCTGACCCTGGGACTGCTGGCCTTGCAGGTGGCGCTGGACATGCTGCAGTACGAGAACGTGGCGGTGAGGAGGGTGCTGAGCAGCGAGGAGGAGCTCGTGGAGAAGTTCGGTGTCACCACCTTCCCCTCTGGCTACCTGCTCCTCCGTAACGGCTCCTTCTTCCGCTTGCCCGTGTGAGTGCGGGACACGGAGGGGGAGGTCTGTGAGACCCTGGTGGGGTGCCAGGCTTGTGCCCCATCTCTCTGCTCTTCTGTCTAATTGTAGGAAAGATCATTAGGAAGGAGACAGTGGCTGGGTCTGGCGGGGGGTGGGGGGCTGCTGGTGGGCACTGCCTGGAGCTGGTGGAAAGGAAAATGGCTTGTGACGGAGCCATCCCGCCACCACCTCTAGCCTGGAGGTGGCACGGTGCGGCTGCCCGGGGCTCAGCTGTGCTCCAAGTTGCGTGCCAGGATACCCACTGCTGGGGCAGGTGGAGAGTATGGACCACCCCACACTCATTCCCCAGGTCCAAGTTGCTGGTCTGGCTAAACCTTTCATCTCCTTTGCTTCCCTCTGCAGGCCAGGGGCTGTTTGGGAGGGAAGAGGGTCTTGCTCACAGCTTCTCCTTCCTTGCAGGCACGTGGAGGCACGCTCCTTCTACACCTACTACCTGCGCACGCTCTCAGGCGTCACCCGCGGCTCCTACAAGCTGAACACAACCGTTGGTGCTGCCAACGAGACCAACGTGTCCCAGCCAAAGCGTGCCGACCGGTCAGACCTTCCCCTCCATCATTTCGTGGCTGTGGGAGGCTGGGGTTGGTGCAGGGAGGAGGTGCCGTGGCCATGGGTGGGCAATGGGCTGGGACTGTGCCTTTCCCCTGGGAAGAAGCCCGAAATGTGGCGGGGTCCCTCTGGGTGTGGATTAATGGGCTGATGGACCATCGTGTTGCGCTGCCCTCCCCAGTTCCAAGGTGTACATGGCTGACCTGGAGTCTGCACTGCACTACTCTCTGCGGGTGGAGGCTGCCCGTGCCGCCGCGTTGTCAGGAGCCCAGCTGGCCGCCTTCAAGTGCTATGTGGCCACACTCGTGAAGGTGAGGAGCTTTTGGTGTCAGGAGAGGAACTGCCCGTGCCTCCATGTAGCTATTTATAAGGAGAAATGCAAATGCAGGGTGTGGGCCACCACGTCCCAGCGCTCGCAAGTAGCGAAGCGTGGCGGTCTTGGATGTGAGCCTTGTGTCCCATGGCCACTGTGGATCTCCAGACTCAGCTCAGAGTCCCAATGGGAGCTGAGAGCAGGTGCTGGGGAGTTTCAGATAAGATGTGGGGTGCTGTTATCGGTGGGCAGAGCAGGATCGGCACTTCAGGAGGTGTCGAGGGAGTCGGTCTTTTCAGAAGAGATGCTGTCACCTGCTGGGGTGGCAGAGATGATCAGAGGGGTTTGTAGCTCTGATCGCCTCACTTGGATGCTCGGCTCGGGGAGCTGATCTCTGCAGGCTCCTTTGATAGTCCAGAAAAGGGATTCCCACTCTGAGTCAGGCTCTGGAAGAACCTAATTTAAGGTCTCCTTTTTTCCTTCTTTGTTGGAATTGAAATTGAAGTGTGTAAGAGCTTTGAGCCAGCAGAAACAGGGCGGTTTAATTTCCTGGTGTGATGAAGCGCTGCGTTTGGCTGAGTTTTCCACCTTTGGGGTTGCAGGAGCCCTGTCCCCATCCCTGTCCCAGGCTGGGCTCCTTGGCCGACCTTCACCCAGCCATGCCCACCTTCTTTGCTCTCTTTGCTTCCTCCTCTGCTTGCCCCTAGCTATCTCCCTTGCTATTTCTCCCTTTAATGAGAACCACAGGGTAAGGAAAATAAATCCCCCATCGCACCAGCTCCCTGGCCAAGGGTACAAGCTTGCCGGAACGGTGGGGAGCAGCAGTGGTTTTATTATCGAACTTAAATTTGCAGCTTTAAATTAGTCCTGCAAACCTTCTTCTCACTGGCCGAGGATGAACCGTAGCACCAGATCTGTCAGGGAGGCGAAGCGGGGCGGTGGGTGGTGGGTGCCGGGGCTTCCCCGAGGATGCTGAGCCGATGCTGCCATTGCCGCGCTCATCCACGGGACGGAGCAGCGTCCCCAGGATTGCTGCCAGCCCGGCAGGGCTCGGGGTGGAGAAGCTCAGCCAGTGGGTCCCAGCCTTAACTGTTGCCTTCCCAAGAGGTACGTAAGGCAAGGAGGGAGGAAAAATCCTAACGGGGAAAGAAGTGGTGCCTGGAAAGCAGGGAATCACGCGGCAAAGCCTCCCGCCAAAGGAGCAAGGGGGGAACTGTGTTTTGCGGCAGAAACGTCAGGTCGCAGATGAATTCCCCTGTGAATTTGGGATTTTGTGTGATTCCCCATGGGCCTGGGTGGCACAGCTCAGACTTAAAAAAAAACAAAACAAAACAAAAACGCTCTTTCCTTTTGCTTCCCTGTCACTTTTCCTGTGTGCTGCTGGTCTCATCCTCCCCCTGGGTCGGTCCCCTGTGTCTGTCTGTCCGTCTGCTGTCAGTAGCACGCGCTGGCGGGCTGCCCTGTCTCCCCGGAGCGCCTGTGGTTTTAAAGTGCTGCTGCTAATCGGCTTTGTGCTGACTTATGGTCAGAGTGGCTTTTTGCCTCCCTCAGATGGGGCCGAGGTTCGGACCCTCAACACATGCACGGGGGCCTTTCCACCATGGCTGGGGGGACATGCCACGGTCCCCATCTCCTCAGGGCTGGGCACTGAAACCTTTCTGGGACCTCACTGCCCTCTGGCACGTGCTGTTGTAGAGGATGCTGGTGCTGGCTAGTGCCCGTCCCAGTAAGCTGGGGGTGCCGGTGAGCTGCCTGGCTGCTCCCAGGGTGAGCTCTGGGTTTCCTCACCCCTCTCCCCCTTCTGCAGTACTTCCCCGGGCGGCCCTGCGTGCAGACCTACCTGCAGTCCCTGGACGGCTGGCTGAAGAACTGGACGGAGCCCGAGCTGCCCCGCAGCACCTTGAAGGAGGCCATGAAGAATAACAGAGATGTAAGGCACCCGGCAGGGACCCTAAGTCCCTGCTCTCCTCTCCTCACCCCTGCCCCTTTCCCCCCACCCTGCGTTATCTGCCAGCTCCATCACGCTGTGTCCGTCTGTCCTCCAGGGCTCCCACCCCGCTGTGCTCCCCACCAACGTGACCTGGGTGGGCTGCCAGGGCAGCGAACCCCACTTCCGCGGCTATCCCTGTGGGCTCTGGACCGTCTTCCACCTGCTGACCGTCCAGGCTGCCCAGAGCGGCCCCGACAAAGGTACCAGCGTCCATGGGGGGTTCGGGTCCTGGGGAGGGGGCGTCTGGACAGGCTGTGGCATGGACGGGGATGCTGCATGTGGACAAAGGCTTGTCTCGCCCCTGAGGCGGGTCTTTTTTTTTGGGGTCGGGCCTCCCCCTCCCCCCCCCCCCCCCCCTATCCTTTGGCTCCCCTCAGAGCTGCCACTGGAGGTGCTGAACGCCATGCGCTGCTACATCCGCCACTTCTTCGGCTGCCGGGAATGTGCCCAGCACTTTGAGGCCATGGCGGCCGAGTCCATGGACCGGGTGGCAAGCCGGGAGGAAGCCGTCCTCTGGCTCTGGTCCCACCACAACAAGGTCAACGCTCGCCTGGCAGGTAAGAGGGGGCACAGGGAGGGGAGCCGGGGCAGCTTCCCAAGGAAAAAGGGGAGGCAAGGTGGAGGAGCATCCTTCCTCCAACATGGAGCTGGCAAATGGCTGCATTAGGGTACAGCAGTGGAGACATCCCGTTGTCATTGTCCCCCATCACAGGGGACAGCAGCTGGTCTCGCAGCATCAGACCGCCCCGGAGATGCAGTTGGGTTTTACATGCTCCCTGCAGGGAGCTTCCCAAAGCTGCCCCCTGCCCTCGGAGGACCCCTCCTCCCGAGACGGCTCCTCCAAATGTCCCCATCCCCATAACCATCCCCAGCTGCTGGATGCTCCAGGCTGTTTATACTGGTATAGGAGGAAGGCTGCATCACTTGTCCCCTCTAACCCCATTGCTGGCTCTGGTCCTTGCAGGAGGTGACACGGAGGACCCCAACTTCCCCAAGCTGCAGTGGCCTCCGCCGGACATGTGTCCCCAGTGCCACAAGGAGGAGCGGGGGGTTCATGCCTGGGACGAGCCGGCCGTGTTCACCTTCCTCAAGGTGCATTTCTCCCCTGCCAACATCTACCTGGACTATGCTGAGGCTGACCCCATCCCCATGGCCGGGGAGGGGGTGGGCACCAGGCTGGGCGCTGAGGGCCTGCGGGAGGAGAGGGAGAAGGAAGAGGAAGAGGAGGAAAAGGAGACAGAGGGCGAGACCAGAGCTCCAGGGCGCACGGGCCCCCCCGAGCCACGGCGCCCCAGCATTGTGCGGCTGAACCCCAAGCTGCGGGAGGTGGGTGAGGACATCGTGGACCTGGACTCCTTCAGCGAGCAGCACTTCAAGAGCCAGGCGCTGCGAGCGGC
>NW_009650188.1:4668725-4670878 GCF_000708025.1 Charadrius vociferus | reverse complement strand
GCGCCGGCGGGCTCCCGGTGTCCTGGTCCGGGAGGAGGAGGAGGAGACCGGGGAGGGGGTGCGGAGGACCCCCTGGCTGCGGGTGCTCGGCTTGGGCTTCTCCCGCCTGGACATCAGCCTCTGCGTTGCCCTCTACTTCCTCTCCTCCATGTGCCTCCTGGGCATGTACACCTTCTTCCGCCTCCGCACCCGTGCCCGGAAAGGCCGCCCTGGCTTCCCCATGGCCTGAGAGCGGTTGTGGGGTACCGGGGGCTGCCCCCAGGGTGGGTGGGCTGCTGAGGTGGGACACCCGTGGGACAGCGTTTTGTCCCCCAGCGGGAAGGGGTTTGGTGCATCCGCCCTGGGAGCTGGCCTGCTCTCAGGAGTCACCTCACCCAGGGTGGGGGGCGGAGGGTGGAGGGCTCTTTTTGGGGGGGAAGGAGGTGTCAGAGCATCCCCCTCTCAGGTCGCGGTGCCATATTTTCGGGTGCGCGGGAGCTGGGACGCCGACAGCAGTCTGTGTCTCGACACTCAGCTGCCCTCGGGAGCTCCCTGGCGCTGGGCTGGTTTTAAACTGGGAAGCCCAGTCCCATGCTGGGGAGCAGCCCTTTGGGGTCAAACCACTAGTGGGGCCAGGAGGGTGGGGGGTTTAGCCCCTCAAAAAGCAGACACTGCTGGGTGGGGGATGGCAGTCTTGGGTTCAACTGCATTTTGTGTGGTGTCCTCCCCTCACCTTGGAGATGTGGACCAGGGCCCCCCCTGCCTTTCCTCGCCCCCCTCCCCACACTGTTGCTCGCTCTCTGCTTGTCTTAGTGGAATAAATTATTTTTGCGGATGCCGGCCCTGCTGTGTCGGCTGCTCCCTGCCGTGTGGGCACACTGGGGCAGCACCTCCCCTCCCTGCTGTGTCCCCCCACCGCTGGCTGTCCCCACTCCGCTTTCCCCCATCACCCCAGGAAGAGTACTGGCGTCGTTTAAATCCTTTAAATATTTTTAAGTGTTACTATCGTACATTTTCTCCTGCTTTTCGCTTCTGGATGCAGCCGTGGCCAGCTGCCTCCCCCTATACAGCCAGGGTGTCCCCATGGTTGGGGTGGATCGTGGTTTGTCCTCGAGCAGGGTGATGGGGGGAGTAGGAAGCTTCCGGGAAAAAATTGGCACGAGCGATGGAGCTGCAGTTCCGTGGTGGCCATGGCTGTGGTCCAGAGCGGGGAGACATGCACGAGCATCCTCGCATCCCCCCCCGGGGACCGGGACCTCCGTGGGCGTTGGAGGCCCCTGCGCCTGTCCCCGATTCTCTCTGCCCTTTTATCCTTGTTAGGAATCATTAAGGAAAATGGTTGTTTTCCAGAGCCGGGGCTGGGGCCATCTGCTCTCCCGGCGCTGCCTAAATCCCCCTGTAACAAATTCATTGGGATTACGCTGCCCTCCCCTAATCCCGGCCCTTCCCCCCGCACGGGGGATTTAAAAGGATTAGAGCCCGGCCGATAATAAACTTTATTAAGGGGGAGGGGGGGTGTCAATCCGATTTGGAGCCTTTTTCTTGATATCTTCACTTTGTCCAGGTGGGAGGCGAGGGCCTGGGATGGGGAAGGAGGATGACCAGCTTCTCTGCTGCCCAGGCACCGGGAGCTCTGGCTCCTCTGGCCCTTCCTCCCTCATCTGCCCTTGAAATAAATTTTCTTCCTTTGTCTTTCCTTCTTCTTTGGTGTCTGTGTGTGGTCACGCCTCCACGGGACGTGGGGCTGGCACCCCTGCCCTGCCACCCCTGGCTTACTTGGCCTTGGCCGTGTCCCTTAGCCGGGTCCTCGGTGGCCTCATCCGGGCATGGAGGTGGGCTGTGTCCCCCCCAGCTGAGTGCTGGTCCTGCCCACCGCCGGGTGATGGATGGGGAAGGTCTCATCGCTGCAGCCCTGCTGCCTCCTTCTCCTTGATTTCCCTGGGGGGGGTTATCCCCAACATCAATAACCCCCTGTGCGCCCCCCTCCCCACCAGCTGCTCCCCTGCCTGGGACCGAGGGCTTGTGATGAGGGGCTGCCCGTGGTCCGTCCATCCAGCCCCAAAATATCTCAGTGGGGCTGCTGAAGTCGGGGACAGGCTGGGGGATGTATTAGGGGGCTGCAGCAGGTGGGTGATTTTGGGGGAGGGCTGGGGAGGTGGGTGCCGGGGAGGGGG
>NW_009650188.1:4666189-4668271 GCF_000708025.1 Charadrius vociferus | reverse complement strand
CCCAAGGGGCGGCGGACTGGTGTGAGGCGGCCGCTGTTCCCTAATACAATTTGCCCTCAAGTGCAATTTAATTTTCTGCGAGGCCGGTGGCCGGCCCCCAGCGCCCCCCACACCCCAGCCACCTTCCCACCCCTTCGGCACTCACTCTCTCCTGCCTTGCTCCTCTTCCCTTTCCCTCCTCGGTCCGGGCAAGAGCCTTTTTCCACCGGCATCCCTCCGCCACCCGCTCTCGGGCTATAAAATCACCAGGGGTTCGCTTAACGTCGATTAATTTTCAATTACAATTAGCAACGCCCCGTTCGGCGGTGCCTGCAAGGGGAGAGGCTTTCTCCAGCTGCTGGTGAGTACTCGGGTCTCACTGTGTTTGTCCTCATTGCAGACCACCCCTGGCAAGAGGGGTGTATGTGGGATGGGGTCACAGGTAATTATCGGGGTAATTAAGAAGTGGAGAGCAGTGGGGGGCTGGTGGCGGGCTGCACACATGGGGGCTTGGGGTGCTGTGGCCAGTGCTGCCCATCAGGGAGGTGGCCCCATGCTGAAGGGTGGCTATGGCAGCTTTGGCCCCGTAAAGATGTCCCTCCCCTCGGGCTGGGGGAACTGGTTTCGTCACGTGAGGGGACTGTGGGAGCTGGGCTGAGACCTGGCGAACTCGCTGCATGGGTGGTATGAAGCCCTGCTGTCGGCTGGACTCCCCCAGCACCTCCGAGCCCACTCAAGCTTTGCTGATGGGGGACACGGAGGCGCTCATCCCCCCCTCCCCCGCCACGGACCAGGCGTGTGTTTTCCTTGCACCCTCAGTTCCATCTTGAAACACCCCTGTTACGCCTTGGAATGATGCACCGATGCCCCCATCGCTCTCGGTGTCCCCAGTTCCCGTGTGCCTGGGGCTGCGGGCACACGAAGGGAGGCTGAGTCCGGGTCTCAGCAAAGGCTCTGGGCTTTACCTGCTTTTTTATTGTTAATTAATACCGGCAGGAAAGGTGCGGGAACACCATCCCCGCTTGTCTGCGGGTTTTGCGTCATCGCGTCATTCTGCTGGTGTCTTCATCTGGCTGCAGGGCTAGAGGGGGTTCAGGTGATGTGGAGGTAGGAGTGGGACATCTGTGCAGGGCCAGACCCCCCCTTAAAACTGAAAATACAACCCTCTGAAAACTGTGACATTCACCCCTTTTGCAGGGTGTTCATCCCTGATCCTTCGCCCTGTTTTAGTTCTGTGAGGAGGAGAAAGCCAGGAGCGGGTGGGATTTCACACCTATCACATGTAACCCCCCCTCCTCGGGCACCACCAGGACCCGGCAGCGTCATGGGTGGCACAAAGGCGGTTTGCTGGGCCAGTAGCTCATGCCCACCTTCACTCCAGGGTACCAGGGTGTGCTGGGGAAAACAAACTCAAAAAACACCAAAAAAACCCCAAAAGAGACCAAAATCCCGCCAACGCGAGGAACAGGTGGGCAGCAGGAAGGATGGAGGGGGACAAAGCAATACTGCAACAGTGGGGAAGGGATGAAGGCTCTACTGGGAAGATGTGGTGAGCCGAGAGCGAGCAGGGAGGAAGATGCTGGTGGGATTATTTATTTTTTTTTAGTGGACACTCGTGGTGGCAGCTCCCTCGGCAGCACGCTGCTCCGGCTCAGCGCTGTGCAATTCTCTTTCCCCCCTGACCGCTGCCATGAGTGATCCAGAGAGGGGCAGAGGGGGCTGGATCAATCTGGCAAAGCAGAAAAATGAATGAAAATTGAATTCCCTGAGGAGAAGGGGGTGGGAGGGAGCTCTTAGCCCAGCTGAGAGATAAATCAGAGCGTGACGGAGAGGGGAGACCGAGATGAGTCCCAGCAGCGGTGGAATAATTAGGGAAATAGCTTGTAAATGCAAAGCGGGGGGACAGGGAGGCCACGGGGTGGTGTCCGTCTGTCCCCCTGTCCTCATGTCTGGCTAAACTTCTCCCGTAAATCTGCCTTAGAGACCTGCCTTTCTGCATCCCTGGGCTGGGAGCCGTGCTCCGGCGCTGCCAGCCTGCTGGGGACCACACGGGGAAACGGTGGCCCCTGCCTCAAGGGGCTGGGGACCGCAGGTGGCGGGGGG
>NW_009650188.1:4665117-4666155 GCF_000708025.1 Charadrius vociferus | reverse complement strand
TTCCCCCCATGACGTGGAGCCGATTTCGGGGCTCGGGGGGCTGCGGGGGTGGGGGGGCTCACTCCTGCAATGAGTGCACACAGGTCTCTGCCCAATGGTGTGAGATGAGCCGGCTGAGGTTTCTCTGGTCAAATGAAGGTACGGGTTAAAAACCAGCAGCTCATTGTCTCACCTGCACGTTTCTTGAGGGGCAGGTTCAGGTTTTTTCAGGTGGGAAAAGCCTCTTCCTCATTTGCATTTCAGCATGGAAAAAAAAGCGGAGGGCAGCTGCGCTCTCAGCTGGGTGAGCATCCGTCCCTCCCCTCCCACCGCTGCCATGTGTGCCACCGTGGAGGTCTCACCCCACTTGGGCAGGCTCGGTGCTCTAAACCCCCGTTAGCTGGGCGGAATGGGACATTACAGCACGTTGGGGCTGTTTGGCACTGTTGTCCCCAAGCTAGTGACACTGTGTGCATCGGGAAGGGAGATGCTCAAGGCACTCACCCTGCCTAACTTTTGGTGAGGTTCCTTGCTTGGCCCTTCGCTGCTGGGTACCACTGCCTCTCGACACACCAGTTTCGGTCCAAGGCTGCCGTAGGCTGGGTTGCCCCAGGGTTTTCCCTTGGCGAAGCCCCATGGAGATCCTTCTGGAAGGCGTAGTCACATGGAGCTCTCGCCCTGTGACTTTGGCATCGCCGCCCTTGTGCCACGGCAGGCAGTGGAGTGTCAGGCTGGGTGTGCTGCAGCACTGCGCAGTTGGGTTGACTCTTTCCATGCCCAGATGTGTCCCTGGGGGAGCTGCTGTTGGGACGGGCCTCGGGTCACTGGCACGTTACAGCACCCTGCGAAAGCAGAGCTTGCCATGGCCATGCCCAGCGCTGGGGTTGCCCATGGGGGTTACCAGCCACCGGCAAATAACTCCTGTTGGCGCGGCAGCGGGGGGCTGGTGATGTGCTGGTGCCCACCAGAGCCGGGGAAGGCACCCGCCTGGCTGAGCCCCCTTTCCCGGCAGCGGGAGGGACAGGGCCGGGGCTGTGTGCCCAAAGGGGGGGCCTGCCA
>NW_009650188.1:4662708-4663142 GCF_000708025.1 Charadrius vociferus | reverse complement strand
GCTGGGCTCCGCGCGGCGCGTGGAGCGATGCCGCCGTGTCTGCGTCTATCCAAAAATCACCTCTCTCTATATATGTGCACATACATACTCTATAGCTACAGGTAGCGGGTTCGCGTGAAAGCACATGCTCGCGCGTGCCGTGGGGGTGTCTATAAGCATGTCTGAGGGGTACACGCACCCACGTACGTGTGGATGTGTACGGACCCGACGGGTGGATGGACCCGAGCGTGTTTCAGCGGGACGCACACGCCGGTCCCCGGGTGGGAGCCATAGGGGCCGTCAGCCTCCCCGTTTCTATAGGGCCGAGCCCTACGAGGAGGGCAACCCCGTGGTGCGCGCACCCCCCTGTGGATGCGGAGTCGGTGCGGGGGCGGCCGTGCCCCGCTGCACCCGCCGGCCCGTCCCCGGGGCCGCTGGGGCGGGCGGGCCCGGCT
>NW_009650188.1:4661329-4662068 GCF_000708025.1 Charadrius vociferus | reverse complement strand
CGTCCCCCTGCCCCCGAATAACGGCTCCGGTTCCCCGCCGCAGGGTCACTTTTATGGCCCCCAAGCACCAGCGGTTTAAGGAGAAATCAGGTGCTTAAATCACCCTGGAGCAGCGATCCCCCCAGCAAAGCTCCCTGGTTTGGCCCTTCTGGGTGCCACCAAACTCTCCAGCCGGTGACACCGCCATTTCTCCGCTAACTGACGTGTATCAGGAATTATCAGGAAATAACCCAACGAGATAGGATTCTCCTTATTGATTATTATTTATTGAAGAGCAAAAATCCGTGGCAGGAACAAAATCCCGGCGGGTGGGCTGCTCTAAAAGTTGCCATCGCTCTGCAGTTCCCCCGCTGCTCCGGCCCCGAGCCCTGCGGCCGCTGCGACCTCCCGGCCCCCGGGTTTCACGGCGTGACACGTCTGGAGCCTGATCCTGCACCTCTTACCCGTGTGCAGGGCTCCCCGGGGCAGGGAAGAGCTTCCCGAGGGGAATTCAGCCCCGCTGCCTGCGCCGGCATCACCCCTCCCCCAGCAGCACCTCGATATTTCCCCGTGCGTGTGATGAAAATACAGAATATTTTAATTTCGAAGCACTACTGAATGGCGGATTTTCCTCTCTATTTAACCACTGCGCAGCCTCCTTATTTTAGCAGGGGCCGCGTTTTACAGCATCCACTTCAGCAAGATTTTGGGGAGCCGAGCCTGGGGGTATTTCACACACACACACACACAAGCCTAGCTC
>NW_009650188.1:4657962-4660378 GCF_000708025.1 Charadrius vociferus | reverse complement strand
TGCTGCATCCCTGGGGTGGTCCTCGGGGTGGAGAGGAGGGCACCGCGGCGCTGTGTCCCCTCCCTTACCCCTCAGGTCTTCCTTGCCGGAGCATCCATCAACCCACCCTGCGCCCAGAGCCAGCCCTGAAACGCCGGTGGGCAAAGACAGCGACGGAGGTCATAATCCCGTTATCATTATTTTTATTATATCAAATAATTTAGTTAAAATAAGTGAAATAAACGCGAGGCTTTCCGGGGGGAGGGGGAGGAGGAGAGGGGGAGTAGCACGGAACCGGCCCCGGCACAGCCGCCTCCGTTGCAAAGCACAAAGCAGAGTGCAGGGATTGAATTTAAGATATTTTCTCGCTGCGTGCACCGGGCAAACCAGTGGGTTGACTGGGATACCTCCTGATACCACAGCAGCTCCCTCTATTATTATTATTATTATTATTATTATTACTAAAAATTTAGTCAAGGGGAGAGCAGCCAAGTCGATGTGAGTTCTGCACATCTGCGTGCACACACAGACCTGTGTGCATTCGGTTGGTGCCGTACATCTATGGACAGATCGGAAGCAAAAAATAGGTCTCTTGTTAAAAAAATAAATAAAATATTTTTCTCGGGAAATCTGGAGGAAAATATTATATTATCTGCTGCAGTTGTTTGCTTGTTGAGATTAAGCTGTGTTGCTGTCTTTAAGGAGAAAACTGTTAGCTTGCGAGTATGTGTATAAACATGTGAGTATGCGTATATATATGTATATACATACACATGTTTATATAAATAACCGTTTATATAAATAACCATTTATATATAAAAGCATGTTTCATAAACGTGCATACGTGTTTACGAATTAAACGAGAGAGATTTACTTTGCCATACCGCCGAGGGTACCTCCTCTCGGGGCTGATGCTGTGCTGTGTGCCATCATCTGTGCCAGCGGCTTTCACGTTGCTCTGAAATACCTTTAACAAACGAAATGTGGAAGATGTGGCTAGTGCCGACCTGCAGCTGTTCTCATCAGCAGCACACTTCGGGGGGGGAGCAAAGCATCCAGGTGTTTTCAGGGCAAGAAGGAGAAGAGTGACCTATGGAAGCTGTACACACTTTTTTTTTTTTTTTTAATTTATTTATTCTACTGTTGTTAATGCGACACAGGCTTAAATGCCAGCAATAAATATGGTCTGAAGGGCACTGGGATTGTAACTATCTAACCGTGTGAACGATAAAATAAGCTGCCTTCGCTTCAGATACGTGTCAGTACTCCAAAGTATTTTTAAATGATAATGTTTAAGGCTGTAACAATACCAGTTTCTCCTGTGCTCATTTCCTCCTTTTCTCCCCTCCTTTCTTTCCTCTTACCCCCTTATTTCTTTCCTCTTTTCCCCTCCTTTCTTTCCTCTTCCTCCCCTTATTTCTTTCCTCTTTTCCCACCTCCTTTCTTTCCTTTCCCCCCTTTCTTTCCTTTCCCCCTTCTTTCCCTTTTCCCTCCTTTCTTTCCTGTTTTATTCCCCCTTTTCTGTCTTTTCCCCTCTTCCTCCCTTTTTTCCATTTAATTCCTTTCCCCTCCTCTATCCTTTTTTCCTTTTTTTCCTTTTTTTCCTTTTTTTCCTTTTTTTCCTTTTTTTCTTTTTTTTCCTTTTTTTCCTTTTTTTTTCTTCCTTTTTTCTTCCTTTTTACAGTGTTGCTGAATTATTTTCATTGCCACATCGCAGCACAAGACCACTCTTGAGTTTTCTACTGAGTGGCGGTAGCCGGGATGTGAATGTACTTCCAAGGACGTCGCTTTATGCAACCCGTTTACCTTGTAAGACTTTTACAAATCAGAAATTCTGTACTCTTTGCCCCAAACAATTAATGAATATGTATGTTCACATTGGATTCAGGAACAGTATGTTTTTGTCAGAGTGCCCCCTCGGGGACTTTTGCACGCTTCGGATGCATAATACAATTGAAGCCGTTTCTTTGTGAGAAAATAGGTTAATGACTTGCCAAAAGGCAGATGTTAATTGGAAAAAGTGCATACAAGTCCTTTTCTTTACAATGTATATGGGTTGCATTTGTTATGACTTGCATCCAAGAACAGGTGCAATTTCAATTGACTCAGCTAACAGGATGTGCTGAGTACACTCCTCACCAATTTCACCAGAAATTTTAAATCCAGCAGAAAAAAAAATGAGATTCTAAACTAGTCAGTGAGCGATAAGCAGCATTTATTACCTCTTACAGAATGTATTTATAACTTAGTATTGTACTTAAACATCTTAGTAATATTAAAATAAGGCCTTTGATTATTTATTGGTTTGAAGACTTTTTCTGGTGAGTGCTGAGGAATCCTATACAAGACAAAATGTGTCATCCCTTCCAAAATATTTTCTTTTGTGAAAGAGTTCTAGACAAGGTACCACGAGTGTATTTGTAAATGTGACTTAAAG
>NW_009650188.1:4650354-4657186 GCF_000708025.1 Charadrius vociferus | reverse complement strand
CCCTTTCCTAAAATCAATCTTCTTTGATGCGTGCGTGTCAGCGTGATGTGCCTGGCTTTTAGCAGGCAATCTTCTCCTGCAGACTTTTACAGCACCTCCCGTTTATTCTGAACTATGGGCAGATAGAAGGAGAGAGAGAGATAAATATCCAGCTCTCTGGATCTATAGAAGCTGTCCATCTATAGGCAGATGTTGTATAGGAGTCAGGATGGCCAGGTATACATCTCGCCTTAGGGAAAGCCCTCCTTCTCCAAGCATCATCCCACAGCATGGGTGCTGCAGGGGGGACAGGATGGGGCTGGACCCGCTATCCCTGGTTACTGCCGCTGTGCTCCAGGGTGGCCTTGCTTCAGCCCACCTTTTCCAGCTGTTTCCAGCGACGTGGCTCTGTAACACCCCGGCTGGATGGGATAAGGTGGGCAGAAACCCACTGTCCCCATCACAGGAAAACTGGGATCCTGGAGCGTGGGGGATGCAAAGTCACCTGGTGCTCTGGCACTGCAGGGAGAGGGGCACTGGGCAGCTGCTGGTGGGGCCAGCGTGGCTGGCGTGGGTGGCTTGTGGTCCCTGGGGTGCAGCGGGAGCAGAGGGGAAGAGCCATTTGCCCACGTCGAAAAAACCTCTGCGGGTGGGGTGGGGGTGGTTGGTGTCCTGCACCCCTGGATCACAGCTGGCACCCCGTGAGTGAACCCTTGGGTCACCCCGGCAGCCTGGCCCTTGGGGGGACCAGGGTAGCCACCAGGAGCAATGAGCCATGTCCCTGGTTGGGGATGCCATCCCAGAGGGAGCAAGAGGCAGGCAGGGAAACGGGTGGCCGGGAGCAGGATGTGGCCTGGAAAACGGGGTGCGGAAGGGAAAAGCATCACGTGTGTGTGTGTCTGTGCGCGGCGGGGCCGTGGGCTTTGCTACGCCGGGGGGTTTTAGCGAAGGTTGGCGAAGGAAGACGTGCTGGGACACCGGCGAGGTGAGGGGTGGCAGCTCATCACCCTGCAAAGCACCAGCATGAGCCAACGCCGGGCTTTGCCAGCCGTGCCGGCCGGGTGGGAGCACAGCAGGGGTGAGGGGGCTGCGGCGACTGACGCTGCTCTTCTCTCCATCTCTCTTCTCCCTCTTCCCCTGCCCAGAGATCCCCCAGTGCGCCGGCTGCAACCAGCACATCCTGGACAAGTTCATCCTCAAGGTTGCAACCGCTCCTGCCTCAAGTGCGCCGACTGCCAGATGCAGCTGTCCGACCGCTGCTTCTCCCGCGCCGGCAGCGTCTACTGCAAGGAGGACTTCTTCAAGTGAGTACCACTCGGGAGCCCACAGCCCCCTGAAAGCGCCGTCTCCCCGCTCGCGAAGCAGGCAAACGCACAACCTATTTTTAAGCGTAATTTCTCCAAAAATCTTCATCTATCTTTTTTTTATTATTATTATTATTATTATTTTTTGTTGTTGTTGTGGAAATAAAGGAAATGTTAGTGTCTTACGGCTGCCGCAGGCTGGATGCTGTTTGTTGAGATTTAACCTTCTTAAAACCCCACGTCTCCCTGATTCTCCCGTCCCTCCCCTGTGCCGGTTTGCAGCCCCCACGGCCCGGTGAGCGGCGGCGTTCGGCAGTGGCCCCGGCTCCGCTCGGAGCTAGAGGGCAGGAGAAACCCGCACAAGGCAGCGGCAGCGCTGCCTGCTCCTGCCCGAGCCCCTCGCTCGCCTCACTGGGGTTTGCTGACCCCTTATTTTTCTTTTTTTTCTCTCTTCTTTTCTTTTTTTTTTATCTTTTCTCTTTTTTTTTTTTTTAAACCTTTTTTTTCACTCCCAATAGAGTGAAAACCTCATTTGATTTCCTTGGCAGCTGCCTCCGAGCAGCGCGGTGCCCCAGCCCGGCTATTTCCCCGGTCCTGCACGTGGCAGGGCAACCCACTTCCCTTAAAAATGGACTTTTCAGTGGGGATGCTTTAATCCCTGGCTGCTGGCGAAAGCTGGGAGCTTTCCCAAGGGATGGCAGAGGTTGTTGCACCGGGGCCCGGCACAGCTGTGCCGGCGGTGAATCCCCGTGAAGTGGAGTGGTGCTGCTTTACGCTCCCGCGGGGAGGAGGGCTGGATTGTGGCCAGTGGGTGCCTTGTGCTGCCCGGGTGCAGGTGATGGAGCCCTGCCGAAAAGGACCTGCTGCACTTTGGGGACCGGGGCCACCTCCCCACGCCATCATCTCCTGCACATCCCCAGCCGTGCCGGCTCTCCCCATCACCCCATGCCGCCTTCCAGCCGGCTAAACCAACCGATGGTGATTACACCCCGCACTAATCCCCATGCAGGACTTTCCCTGCCTGCCCATCCCCGGGCTCTCAGGCCTCCTACGTGTCCGTCCGTCCCCCCCCCTCCAGCCATCAGGGCCAAAGATGCAGCCTGGATTTCTCCTTCCCAACCGGAGGAGAGTGCGACGGTCAAAGCAGCCGCTACAGCCTGGGTAATAACACTTCACTTCTGATATTTTCCAGCCTATTAATCCCCAAGTCATTTAAATAGTTGCCCAAAAAGGTGCGGGTGATCAATGTTAATTAGAGTTGAAAGATCAGCGACTTTCTTAGATGAGGTCCTGCCTGGATTATTTGGTGCCAATCAATAGCATCTCGGCGCTCGCTCGGGCACTCGCCTCACCTTTATTTCAACCGCTCATTGATTTCGGGGTAGGTAACCTGTGGAGGACGTGAGGATTTAAGGCCAACTTCAGAGGCAGGTCTGCAATGCGGGAGCTGCTTCCGAAAAGACCAATTTTTTTGATTTTTACCTTTTTTTTCCCCCTCCCTCAAATCACAGCTCTTCGTCCCCAGCCGTGGGCAGCTCTGCCCTGGGTCCGGCCATCCCCAGGGGATGCAGAAACACCCCGGGATGCCGCAAGGGGTTTAACATGGCTTTAATAGTGTAATGTGGGGGTGGAGGGTGGAAGGACAGGGGGAGGATGGGGCTGCAGAGTGTGCACCGGCTCAGCCTTGGGCACAGAGAAGCACTGTCTGTCTGTCCTATCCCTCCCTCCATCTCCCATCCCATCCATCCCTTCACCCCTCCCTCCATTCTCTCCATCACTTCATCCCTCCCTCCCTTCATCCCTCCATCCCTCCCTCCCTCCATCTCCTATCCCATCCGTCCCTCCATGTCCCTCCCTCTCCCCCCCTCCCTCCCAGCTGACTTCAGGAGAGCTGAGGTCTCCTCGGCAGATGTCTGGGGACTCTCCCTTTAGGATACAAACCCAGAAAACAAGATAAAACAGGTTTTCCCTCCTCGCCTGCTGCTTCCCAACACCCCTTTGGGCAGCTGCTGAAGTTGGGCCGGCTCCACTCATGCCCAGCGTGTCCCTAGGTGACACCTGCCTGACTGGGGGACAGTCTGAGGGATGCAACTTTGGTGGCCATGCCTTGGTTTTGCAGAAGGCGTGAGGGCATGGGCAGCCGTGGGGCTCACGGGGTGATTTTTGCATGACTGGGGGACGTTCAGCCCTCGGCGGGGCAGCGAGAGGTCCCCGGGGTGGCCGTACCCCCTGGGCAACCCCGAATGCCACCGCCTGTCCCTGCAGCCTTGGGGCTGGGGACCCAAAAGCTTGGGTTTTCCTGGCCTGCCTCCTTCGAAGCAGAGGGGTCTATTTAAGGCGTAGGGGACAGATTTATTCTGATGGCTTTGCTGCCTGAGCTGCTGCTGCAACGCCAGGACATCTCCGTGGGGTCCCGGCACACCGCTGATGGGGCGCTTAGCGGTGCTGTGGGGAGACCCCGCAGAGCCCTCGCGGTGCCGGTGGGGATCTGCCCCACGTCAGTCCCAAAGCCCACAGCATCTGTTGCGGAAAACACCGGTGGAATGTCCACTTATTTTTGACTTTCTCCTCCATGCCACCACCTCATGGCACGTGTTGCCCTCGTGCTGTTACTTCACTCGAGGCCAGGTGTTACCCAGGTGTTACCCAGGTGTTACCCAGGTGTTATCCAGGTGTTATCCTTCATGTCTATGTGGGGGCAACCGCACGTGGCCACGGCCTGGGCTGCACCCACACAAGAGGACCTGGCTCCTGGGCGCATCTGGAGCGATGGGTGCGCCAGGAGCTCTGCAGCAGAGTGCCTGCCGTCTGCGGGGGGTGCCGGGCCAGTCGTACGCTCCTTGCACGCTCCTTTGCATGCCCCTTGCACACTTCTTGCACCGTTCTCGCCTGTTCCTCGCATGCTGCTTCCACGCTCCTTGCGTGCTCCTGCCACACTCCTCGCATGCACCTTCTGTACTTCTTGCACCATCCTCACATGGTCCTTGTATGCTTCTGCCACACTTCTTGCACGCTTCTTGCACACTTCTTGCATGCACCATCCTTACATGGTTCTTGCATGCCCTTTCCACACTTCTTGCACGCTCCTTGCATGCTGCTTCCACACTCCTTGCATGCTCACTCCCCACTTCTTGTACAATTCTTACAGGGTCCTTGCATGCTTTTCCCACACTTCTTGCGTGCTCCTTGCACACTTCTTGCACCATTCTTGCATGCACCTTCCACACATCTTGGTCCCATTCTGGCACGCTCCTTGCATGCTGCTTCCACGCTCCTTGCATGCTCACTCCACACTACTTGCACAATTCTTACAGGACCCTTGCATGCTTCTTCCACACTTCTTGCATGCTTCTTGCACACTTCTTGCACCATTCTTGCATGCACCTTCCACACATCTTGGTCCCATTCTGGCACGCTCCTTGCATGCTGCTTCCACGCTCCTTGCATGCTCACTCCCCACTTCTTGCACAATTCTTACAGGGCCCTTGCATACTTCTTCCACGTTTCTGCCACGCTCCTTGCACACTCCTCGCAGCCGTGCTGGCAAGCTTGCTCGGGCCCACCTAGCCCAAGCTGGCCCACCCGACGCACCCGTCGGGCTGTCGTTACGGTGCAAGAGCCCCATCATTCTGCATTAATCTGGGATTCATCATGCTAGCGGGGCGGTGTAATTAATTTATTTGGTATTAATGTGGATGAAATATGTACTGCCTTTGCAGGGGAAAATCAGGCAGCCTATAAGCATTAGTTAAAAGAACCATTAAAATCAAACCTTCCTCGGCTCCATTAGGCTGGTCTCTCACACTGAAGAAGATAAACCCCTGCCGTGTGAAGTGTCATGCATAATTAGGTTGATTGCTGGTTTAAACTCTGCCCTGTCTCCCAGTCCCCACCCAGCCTCCGGCGAAGCCCACCTCGCCGAGAAGCTCAGGGTGGCCCTCTTCTCCTTGCAGGCGTTTTGGGACCAAATGCACGGCGTGCCAGCAGGGCATCCCTCCCACCCAGGTGGTCCGCAAAGCTCAGGACTTCGTCTACCACCTCCACTGCTTCGCCTGCATCATCTGCAGCCGGCAGCTGGCCACCGGCGACGAGTTCTACCTGATGGAGGACGGGCGGCTGGTCTGCAAGGAGGACTACGAGACTGCCAAGCAGAACGGTAGGCAGCCCGAAACGGATACGAGGTGGGACATCACACTGAGGGGTGGCCACGGGTCATGTCACCGGCACTGTACCTGTGGGAAGGGGTCATAGAGTCATAGAATTGCTGAGGTTGGAAGGGACCTTGAAGATCATCAAGTCCAGCCATCAACCTACCCTGACAATACCACTTCTAAACCATGTCCCTAAGTACCACGTCTACCCCTTTTTTCAAACACCTCCAGGGATGGCGAATCCACCACCTCCCTGGGCAGCCTATTCCGATGTTTAATAACCCTTTCAGTGAAAAAATGTTTCCTAATATCCAATCTAAACCTCTCCTGACATAACTTGAATCCATTTCCTCTCGTCCTATCATTTTTCACCAGGGAGAAGAGGTCAGCCCTCACCTCTCTGCAACCTCCTTTCAGGTAGTTGAGGAGGCTGAGGGGAGACTATATTACCTTCTACTTCTCCAGGCTAAACAACCCCAGTTCCCTCAGTCATTCCTCATAAGACTTGTCCTTCAGACCCCTCACCAGCTTTGTAGCCCTTCTCTGGACACGGGCTCTGGCTGCAGGCTCTGGGGCAGCTGGTTTTGGGGAGCTTTTCCCCAGGGTGTGGGCTGGTGTTTTGGGGTTGCTCAGGCTGTTGTGGTCGGGGCTGGTACCGGCTCCTTCGTTTGCAGATGACTCCGAGGCGGGTGCTAAGCGGCCCCGGACCACCATCACGGCCAAGCAGCTGGAGACACTGAAGAACGCCTACAAAAACTCCCCCAAGCCCGCCCGGCACGTGCGGGAACAGCTCTCCTCCGAGACGGGGCTGGACATGAGGGTGGTACAGGTGAGTCCATGGGGATGCCCCTCTCCACCCTGCCCCTAGTGAAGGGGGACACAGGGGTCCCAATGGGGTGCCGGGGTGCTGCGTTTCAGGGGTGCCCAGGAGCTGGTTACAGGGATGAGAGGCTTCAGGGGATGCAGAGGTGCCAGGGGTATTGGGGTGGCGTGGGTGCCCGGGAGCTGGGTTGCAAGGATTCTGGGGTGCTGAGTTGCATGGATGTGCGTGAGCTGGGCTGCAGGGGTGCTGGGTTCCACACATGCTGGCATGGGGGGCTGCAGGGATGCTGGGTGGCAGAAGTGCAGGGATGCTGGCATGCTGGGATGTAGGGGTGCCGGGATGCTGGGGTGCCGGGATGCTGGGGTGCGGGGATGCTGGGTTGCAGGGGTGCTGGTTGGCAGAGGTGCAGGGATGCCGGCATGCTGAGATAAAGGGGTGCCGACGTGCCGGGATGCGTGGGTGCTGGTATTCTGGGCGGCAGAGGTGCTGGCATGCAGGGGTGCCATGGTGCCGTGGTGCCATCGATATCCCCATTCCCCCCCAGGTGTGGTTCCAGAACCGGCGGGGCCAGGAGA
>NW_009650188.1:4647072-4647973 GCF_000708025.1 Charadrius vociferus | reverse complement strand
AGTGGGAGGCTTGTTTCCTGGGGAGGGGGGAGGGGGGGGGGAAGAAAAAAAGATAAAACCCAACAAAAATAATAATAATAAAATTTCAAAGAATAAAACATTATTTATTGCCATGTCTTTGGGGAGAAAGGACCCCCACCCCCCCCAATTCCCCCGAATTCGGGCCTGGGGCGTTGCTTTTGTACCCTGCCTCCTGTGCGTTGGCATGAGATGTGTACGGTCACCCCCTCGCCTCGAGGGAAAGCGATGTCAAATAAACTCGGGATGCTCTTTAGCAGCTGCTGTCTTTGGGCTCTTCTTCTTCAACGGGAGGGCAGCAGCCACTGTTGCTCCAGCACTCGTCGGCTGTTTAGGGTCGGGATCTTCTCCGGATGGAGGATCCGGCATCCCTGGATGGGACAAGTGACACTTGGACATCGTGCCCCGGCTTTTTTGCAGGCATGGAGAGGTGGGTGGGTTTGGGGTGGGCATCTCCACCTCTGCCATGTGGCACCCCAAGATGCTCGCAGCTTTTCTGCCACCATGGGCACCCACCTCCATTGTCCAGCCACACCACCACAGCACTCAGTGGGCGCAGGTGAGCTGGAAGAACCATGCTGGGTGGTGGTGGTGGGGTGTCCAAGCCCCTCCACGGGCACCGGTGTGTCGGCTTTTCTGTATTTTAATCATTTTAACATTTAATGCTTCTCAATTAAAGTGATTTCCCGGAGTAGATGCCAAGCTTAGGCCGAATGCACATTAACCACTTTCCCTATCGGTAGTTAAAGGCAGCGAGGGATTTAAACAGCAATCCGCAAGGCTGCTGGGGAAAGGTTTGGCTGAATAAAGCAGATTATAAACAATAATATATGTCTTTCTTTTCACCCACCCCCCCCTTTTGTTTGTTATTTTTTGGAAAGGC
>NW_009650188.1:4642742-4647023 GCF_000708025.1 Charadrius vociferus | reverse complement strand
CCCCCCAAATGTGCTCGCTGAAAGCATGGGCATCGCGGCTGCTGCTTTTCATCCCTGTTTTAAGAGAGATTTTTATTTTTTTAATTTTTTTTTATTTTATTACCCAGCGTGTCCATCAAGCCAGGCGGTGGCTGTGCATTGTGGCGCTACGTAAGGGTGGCCTTGTCCTTAACCTTGATGCTACTATGGCCCCATCCCGAAACCAGCGGAGCAGCTCTGTGTGTAGCACCCCAACAGTGTGTGTGTGTGGGGGGGTAGTGGCATCTTCGCTTCATCCGGGTGCAAAAACGACTGGCGTTGCTGTCGGCACCCACAGCACCCATTGCATTTTGATCCCCGCGCGCTGTGGCTGCGATGAGACCAGCCTGTGGGTCCCCTTGGCAGGGTGAAGGAGAGCAGAAGCCATCGCGGGTCCTTGCTCAAGGGTCTGGGGGCTGTTGCATCGCTTCCATCGAATAAGCATCACCCCCTCAGGGACTTGCAGGGACCCCAAATGTTGAAATCTGGCATTTGCTGCACAGCTTTTAATGTTTATCAGCAGCTTGCTTCATGCATCTCTGCATCCAGGCGCCCAACCTGCCTGCTCGTTTCACCAGCCCCATGTCACAACTGGGCAGCAAAAGCATCCCCCAACGCAGAGGGGCTGCAGACAGATAAACAAGATGTATTTCATTTTTGCCATCCGTGCTCCAGCTAGGAAGGCAGTTTCTTTGGGAAGCTCAAAGGGAGGAGGCTTTGGGCTCAAGTTTCCTACTGACTTCAGAAAAAAAACCCTGAAGGGACTTTTTTTTCCCAAAAATATGGAGACCATCACCGCAGCTCCCCTGCCCATCAAACCCCCTCCAATATTAAGTTAATGGAAAATCAGCTGACGTGGCCAATATAAGGGCCCGTACAGCTCATCAACTTGCCCGAGCCATTTCTTCCCCACCGCCGAGCCTGCCCCACGCTTTGCGCATGCGAACCACGCCGCGGTGGTGTTTCGGCTGCTGGCAGCATCCAAGCCAGTGCAGCAAACTTTGCCAGTGTTAGCAAAAGCTGGCAGGAGTCGGGAGCCGCCGTGAGGGGCCAAAATCCACGTGTGCTTCCAGCCCAGCCAGTCCTTAGGGGAGGGAACGTTCCCATTTATTTTCCTGAGGCTGGATGTGCTGCAGCAAGGACTCGATGGCAAGTACCTTCCTGTCACAGCGATGGAGATTTCCTACGCTCCCACCAGGCTGCAAATCTCCTTGTCTGGGGAAAAGCAAGTGGCATGACACTGCCCCACAGGGAAGCCACGGTCGTCTCTTGCCGTGCACACCCACCCCGCCGCAGCAGCCTCCCTCCCAGCCAGCAGCGAGCCCAAAGCACAAACCCATTCCCAGCAGCTCCCCTGGGTCACGGCCGACCCACCGGCACAGCCCAGTAGGGATCCCAATGAGGACGCGGAAAGCCTCGCACCCATCCGACCTCACTCTAGCACCTGAGGTGTCGCCATAGATTTCCCATTTTTCTGGGTATTTGGCCAGCTGAGAGGACCATGAAGCGTCCAAGGCAGGCCCACAGGGGTGACAGGCTGAGCGCAGGTTTACGTCCATGCCCGGGCTCTTAAAAAACCTCATCCCTGAACGAGCCACCCCGGGGACCGGCACGTGACAGGAGGACCTGGATGGTCCTGATGGAGCTGGAATTTAATGCCATTTAATTCAGCAAAACGGTTGTGAGATGTGGTAAAAGTCCTGTCAGCTTGGAGAGGTTGGTAAGCCATAAAGCACTTGTCTTACATATGTTAGGTGAGAACTAGAGGGATGGACAGACAGCTGTACAACCCTGCTGTCTTTTGTAGCCCTCTCTCCAGGACGAGAGCTTGAACAGAGCTTTCCAAGGGCTACGACAGCTTTCCAAGGGCTGCCTCCCATCCTCATTGCTTCCAAGGACTGAAGTCACTCCCCGCAAGACAAATGCACAGAGGCTCCATCCCAACACTGTGCTTTTCTTTTATTTATAATACTTTGTTTGGACCCAGGGAAAAAAAAAAAACAAAACAAACCCAAAACTCAACCCGAAAAGGACAGCCGAGCATCTCACCTGGTCCAGCCACCCTCTCCACCCCACGGAGGAGCAGACCAGTCAGCACAGGCTGCTCCAGTGAGACATCTGATGCGGTATTTGTGTTTAATACATTAAAATGATACTTGGGGCTTTCTCCAGGCCCTCTCTCCCCTCCCTCGCTCCCTCCCCGCCCCCCAAAATGTCAGAGCATGCAAAACCCTGATCCCGTCCTGCCCAGGATATGTGCTCGGCCGGCCAGCCCTCGTGCTGGAGAGCCCACCCAGACCCTGTGCTCTAAAAGCTCCCCTTCGAACCCCCAAGGCGTTTCGGAGGGCAACGGGGGAAAAGAAGGGGTGTTATTGCAGAGCGTCTCTGTCCTCCCTGCCGCGCGTCGCCGCGGGGTTAGGTCTTGCCGGCGGTGTGCTGCTGCAGAGCCGAAGTGATGGCTTTACAGTCTGTCACCTCCTCCGGCAGGCAGCCCTCCTGGTCCCGGAGCGTGGGGTCGGCTCCCGACTTCAGCAACAGCTCCACGATGTCCAAAAACTCGCAGGCGGCAGCTGGAGGGAGAAAGGGAAGGGTTAGCCTGGGGATCCTGACCCGAGGCAGCGGTGATGGGTGTTTTCTGGAGCGGTGCTGTAGCTGGCAGCTTCCCACGCATGTGCCAGAGGCAAGAAATGCCATCTCAGCACCTGGCCAGGCGGAGCAGATAATTTTTCGGGGCAGTGTTCGGTACTCAATGTATTACTTGCCTTTAGATTTAACAGTGCAAGGAAAAGAGAAAAGGCAGAGTAAAAGCAATGAAGAGCCAGAAGTCCTGAGAGAGGGTTTTACTGGTGCAACCATGGCCCCAGAGCCTGGGCGGTTTGGAGAGCATCATCTGGGATGATGCACAGGGCGCCTGCGTGCAGTTCGTCTAACGCTCCTTCACATCCAGGACCGGAGACTGACCCTGGATGGGCTACTGCAGCACCACAGAGAGCCCCAAAGTGCTGCCTGGGAAAGCCTTCCCTGCCTGCTTTTGTACCTAGAATTTATAATGTATTTATAATTTAAAACATTTATAAACCTGCCCCTGAACCTCCCAGGGCTCCACAGGCAGCACGTGCCGGGCAGGACAGTGTCAGTACTGCCTCGCTCCCTGCTTTCATCCGTCATTTCTCCTCTTTTGGATGTTTTTTAGCTGCTGGCCAGACTTTTCCCAAGCACCAGCTCCAGGGGCACACGCCTGTGCCCACGGCAATGGCACACCACTGTTATTTCTAACCCATATGTCCGCTAGCAACTATTTTTTCAACCCCGATTTACTCTGCCAAGACGGAATCAAGTTTGACCCGAGCTCTTCCCTGGCCCGAGGGCAGCCTGGCAGCTTTCAGCTCCCTCTGCAACCTTGCTTAAGGCTGGTAAAAAAAAAAAAACAAAAAAAAAAAACGAGGAAAACCAGGAAAACTCTTAACACTGAATAGCTGGGCTTGGCTGATAGCAGCAGAATTCCCAGTGCCTGGATTTTCTCTTAAGCCCATGCAACGCAGATCCTAGTGAAGCCAAAAACTGCCTCAGCTCCAACCTGCTTCTCGACCACGAAGCTGGCAGCTCCCTCTTGCATTGGTAGCAATTCGTTTTAATTATATTTCAGGTGCTTTTACAACATAACTGACTAACTCTTTTTTGCAGTTAAATGTAGTAATTAGTGTCATTTTGCATTACTCTGCAGTTTTCTACTGACCCAAAGGGACAAGCAGCAACGTTTAACTAAAATAAATTTGACGTGTGATTGGAGCTTATACTGAAAAAGATAAAAAAAAAGGGGGAAAAAAGAAGGGGGACAGGGATGGTGAGGAAGCAGGTGGGGGTGTGGGTGAGGCTGAGCTGAAGGGGTGGGGGGCACATCCCTGGGTGATGGCACAGCACCCTTGCAGAAAGCAGACTTCCAGGGGTGCCAAAGAAGCTGCGGTGGCAGCTCCTGGGGATGGGGAGCTGGTGTCCACAGGGGGAAAGGCGGCTTCCTCGTCCAGTGCCACTGGCAGGCACAGCCCATGTCCTCGAGTGGGCCAGGGACATCCCTGGGGACGAGCACAGCTGCTGGATTTATCGTACCCTGGGACCCTCGATTTGTCAAGGGCCGGAGCGGCAGCCCTGACACTGGCACGGGTGAAGATGGATTTCCATTCAGCGCAGTTCGCCTTCCGACTCCATTAATCCTCAGGGTTCAGATGATGAATTTCTTTCTTTCTTTTTTTTTTTTTTTTTTTT
>NW_009650188.1:4596598-4640825 GCF_000708025.1 Charadrius vociferus | reverse complement strand
CGCGCCCGCCCTGACACTGGCGCGGGTGAAGATGGATTTCCATTCAGCGCAGTTCGCCTTCCGACTCCATTAATCCTCAGGGTTCAGATGATGAATTTCTTTCTTTCTTTTTTTTTTTTTTATTATTTATTTTCCCTCCAGCGTTCCCTCCCACTGCCCTGCCACAGCGCAGAAAGAGCCGAACAGATGGTGCTTTGCAGGGAAGCCGGAGCGCCCATGAGGATACAGAGCCTGCCCACTCCCCGGCTTTTTTTTTTTTTATTATTTTTTTTCCCTCCAGCGTTCCCTCCCACTGCCCTGCCACAGCGCAGAAAGAGCCGAACAGATGGTGCTTTGCAGGGAAGCCGGAGCGCCCATGAGGATACAGAGCCTGCCCACTCCGCGGCCACGTGGCCACAAGTGCTCGGAGAAGCCTTGATTTCCTCTGGGAGAGGCAGCGGCAATGATTTTAGTATTCCCGGCGGGCGGGTGGATGGATGGATGGAGAGGAGCTGAAGACTAACGGGCCGTTTAGCAGGGAGACCGTGCTCATACCGATCAACACGGCACCGACCGCTGCCTCCAGCCCGGAGGAGAGCAGGTCCCGCAGTGGGTCCCACCGGTGAGCCGGTTCCTTCGGACCACGCTGCCAGCTGGCCTCCACTTAACCTCCGATTAAAGCTGGGGTCGGCGCTGATCGGAAGGAGGCAGGATTTATAACCCGCAGCAGGATGCAGTTTGACACCGGCTGTAATCAGGAGAGCTGTCACCACAAGGACAGCTGTCAGGCCACGCCGGCTCATAAAAAGGGATGGAGACACCCTAAAAGCAGTGGCTGCCTTGCTGGCCTTGCTCACGGGATTTAACCCTTCCCTGAACAGTCTCTAACAAAAGGGAAGGCCTTGTAAAGGCATTGCTCTGCTCAGCACTGCCAGAGACAGTTTTCACTTGAGCTCTCATGCCTCCTTGCTGCAATTAACAGCTTGGTTACAAAGTGCTTACTGAGGAGATTTCAGTGAGTTCCAGTTTCAGGCCAATAGCCACTTGAATCAAAACCATTCACTCATTTAACAAGCTGTTTTCAAGATTGGGGTGATTTATGACCAGATCAGCTATGCGAGGGAATGAGGACAGCCCGGGCACAGCGATGGTCAGGCAGGGACAGCGGGACACCCGCAGGCACACCGGACCTGTGCGCCAGTGACCCAGAGAGGCTTCCCAAAGATAACATAGAGGGAGGGGAGGTGGGATAATAGTCAAGGGGAAGAAGAAAATCTGAAGACTCAAAAAATTTGGGGGACAAGCCTGCAAAACTGTTGTCATTGAAACAGCTGAGCTGGCAGGGTGGATCAGAGAAACCATTTCTGAAATAACGTTAATTAAATCAGTTATGTTTGCTTGCTTTTGTTACACAACCTGCTTCAGCCACCAGCCACGGGGATCCACCTGCAACTAATTTACACTGAAGCAACGCATCCACCCTCTGCTTTCACATATTGAACTTGCTTGAAGCAGGTGCTCTCGGATAACTTACACAGGTACTATGCTTTTGCACAACCTACATTAATCCACTGTGCACCCCTCGGCAGGCGGATGTCAGTGCCAGAGAGGGGAGCAAGGGGGGAGCATCTCCCCTCCGAGAGAGAAAGCCCAAAATGTGGAATGAGCTGGGCAGAGAAAGAGGCAGTGTGGCACCGAGTGCTGTTGTTCTGAGGACACTGCAGCACAAAGCAACAGATTTGCTACTTCAGTCAGAAGGCCGAGAAATTGAAAAATAAAGTAACCTGCAGGAAAGATGACACGGGGAGAAATCGTACATTATTGTAATTACAGTCTCAGTTCAGGGGCCCTGGAATCTGGTAGTTTAGATCCAGATCCAAATGCAGTGCCTTGGACCGATGGGCGGCAAAGCAATTTTGCCATCCTGCTAATGTCCTCATGGAGAGATCAGAAAGAGAGAAAAAGACACAAACGCTTCAGACTGACAAGCATGCTCTTAATTACACAATGACAAGCATCGAGAGAGAGTATAAAATAAGAACTGGTATGTCTTAATTTTGGAAAAAATGATGATATAGATTCAATCGATACTTTTTTCCTATTCCCCACACACCAGCACAGCGTGTCACTTTAGTCTCTACTTTTCTCATTTGGAGATAGAACAGTCTTTCAATTAAAAGGATTGCTGCAAAATCTCATATCTAATTAGCATGTAATTGTAGGAGGCACACAAACTGTAACTTCGCTCTGCTGGTTTTGGTAGTAGAGAAGCTGCTGCTCTCTCAGCTACGATCAAATGGGTTTGTCACCAGGACATGTTGAGGTGAAGGCCATCTTGCTTGTCCCATTCCCCTCGCCTGTGGAACCTCTTAAAGCCAGTACAGACCCTTCTCTCAAACTTAGCATCCTCTAACCAGAGCCACTCCTGGGTCTGGAGGCGGTACAACCGTGTCTTGGAGACACATAGGTGCACAGGACGAACTCTGCAGAAAGTGCATCATTAACTGGGGGAAAAGGAAGGCTTTAAGGGGAAATTTGCAGAGCAGAACTAAGGGAGTACAGCAGTCTTCCTCGCTGCTTCTCCCAGGGCTCATACCATGCTGGGATTTGCCGGTGGAGGTTGCTGCTGGTTAATCAAATCCAGCTTCCCTGCTCATATTTCTACTGAAATTTGCTTTCTGTACATAGACCATTTACTCCAGTGGCAAATCCATCCTGTTAAGAGAGAATAACCAAGCTGAAAGGCAGCTTACCATAATGGAGTGCAGTCTGGCCTTCCCCGTCCTGAAAAAGAGAGAGAGACTTGATTTTAGAGGTACAGGTAACGTGGGGATAGAAGTAAATCCCAGTTTTAAATAAATAAGCTGAATCACGGCAATATTTAATTGACTAGATAAACAGCCCAGGACACCCAGCTGCCTGGCAGTTAGGCTTTGAATCATCACGCACCATCAATCCATATTGATGGAAAATCGATATCTATCCACCCATAAGAGTGCGTGGATCACGTCATGACATGAGTATAATTCAGTTCATAGCGTTATCACTTCCAGCCCATAAAAATGAAGGATTTCAGTCCTACGGCCTTGCTTTGGGACCCTCACTAATCCTGCTGCTTTACTGCAAGATGCTTCTGTGCAAGCCCAGCCTTGGCCAGCTATTCGAGAGAAGGGTAAAGCACTGGGACGCTGGCACAGCTTGGTGCGCTGCACTCTTCGGCACAAGGGAGCACACAGGGGAAAACCCCGCTTTTCTTCCAACTGAATAAATCTTAGGTCCTTGCTCTTCACAATTCAGGTCTGGACAAAGGCGGACCCAAAGCCCAAGTAAATCCCTGCAGGATGAGGGCAAGGGAAGGGCTACGCGCAGCGCTCGGGAATGAGAGCCCGTTGCTGAACTCATCCTTATGAAACACCTGCAGCACAAGGGCAAAGCAAACCGCGTGATTTGAAGACATTGGCACACAGCTCCCTCTTCAAGCTAACACATACGCCACTGCATCAGCTGCAACGGTTTGGGAAAGCGTGTGCCATTCCCAGCCTCGGCAAGCACAGGCAGGGCTTTGCCGGTGAGTGGTTGGTGCTGGCGTGGCACGTCCAGCAGTGCAAACCCAGACACCTCACCGTGCCGCAGCCTCGTCCTGCCACAACAACAGGTGAAACAACAGAAGGAAAGAATTGTTGGCCCCTTTGCTTTCACTACCCCACCAGGATTAGCCTCTAATTCAGTTCTTTGCCTCCTTAATTTATTTGCATCTGTTTATGGAGACTTAAGTTTTTAATTACCATTATCTTTGGGATTAAGGTGCAAATTCTACCGTCTGCTGTGGATTCTGGAGCAGGCGAAAGGGAAAAGAAGAACAGGAAAACAGGTAGAAATCCCACCCGTAGGTGTTCTGAGACTTCTGGTTTCCCGGCTCGTTATTCTGTTTGATATTAACTCTGTCCACCTGAGAAACTAGGAATGACTTGTCTTCAGGGTGGGAGGTGCCACGCTTTGCTCTGGGACACCGCACCAACACGCACCACAGGAGCAACAGGGACAAAAGAGAAAAGCCAGATGTAACCGGCATCTGCTGCCTAAACATCCGTTTCATGTCTTGGCTGGGGAAAATGTGTGTGGGTGAGATTTTTTCCTTCCACGTGCCGCTATGACCCATTTGTGGCACTCAGGCCAACGTTCGGAGGTGCCTCATTTCAGAAGCCTATTTCTGCCCAAATTGTGGCTAGCGTAATGCAAATGGGTGTCATTAGAAGATACCACAAACCAAACAACTGAAGAAATCAAGGACGGCATCCATTGATTATTCCACACTAATAAGGTAACGGATCTGAGCCAGAGGCCCCGAGCGGTCCTTAAGCACATGTCTGCTTGGAGGAGTGACAGGGCCAGTACTGACTTCAGCAAAATATGGAACGGCGCTGGGGAAGAAGAGGCAGGAGCGCTACGAATGAGTTATTGGAAAGGCAGGCTTTCAAATATGCGGGTTGCGTGTGTGCTGGGGGGATGGGAAGCCAGCTCCCCTCCGCATCGCAGCCTTCAAAATTGTAGCCGACAAAACCCGCAGGTGAATGGAATTGGAGACATGCAGCAGAAATCCCTTTCCATGGGAAGAGTTCGCTGCAAAACTCCTTATAAAATACATAGGACTGCTCCAGGAATACTACAGCCATTTGCTCCTCTTCCAACGGCCTGCGTAAAGCACTGCTGCTTCAGCAGCAACCTTTTGGCTAACGAGGCTTTTTACTTCTCATACATGTACTTTCTGGCATTTATTGGACTAAGAAGAGAGTGCAAGTCCCAGCATACGAAATGCGTCTCTTTAATCCCAGTGTGGTTTTTAAAAAGAACTATTAATCCAATGTTATGCAAACATTGTTTACACTTTATTTACACCGTGGATTTTTTTCCCCCCTTTGAGCCTGATGGCTGGCCAAATGCTATTTGTTATACTTCTCAGATGCTACGCTATTTGCTTGTATTGTCTCTGTGACAAATTTTAATCCAGGTAAATGGAAAAAGCTCTAGTGTGGTCACTCACTAAGGGCCTTGAAATGCCCTCCGGAGGCTGCTGATCTCAATCCCTTTTTGATTTGGCTTTTCAGAGCACCGTGGCTAATCGGAGCCCGACGGGCCCAGCTGCTCTGCACACAGTGCTTGGCTCCAGGTACAGCATCGCTGAGCCTTCGCTGCAAAATGGCCACACCTGGAAACTAATCAAAGATGGGCCGTGAAAGTGAGGATTACAGCTCCCATTGCAGAAATTACGTGAGACGAATATTTCCTACCAGGCGTTGGAAATGTTTGTTTTACAACGAAACAGGACGCGCAGAAGTGGTCTTAGGATGAATTGCAGCTGGCCTTGATGCAAGGGCTATTTCCTGATGTGTGACAGAAAGCAGTGGTTTCTGGAGCATCCTAGGGAAGGTGCGGTGCGTGCTTCTCCCAGGATGTGCCTCTGTTGGGACCCCAAACAATGAGCGGACAGGGACAGCCTGCCACAGCCTCTGCCCTCACCTCAGTGCACCCTGCCCAGAGCACCAGTAAATGTCACCGCTCAGCCCGGGATCGCCGGCACCAGCCAGGAGCAGGGTGTCCCACGCACATCCTCTGCAGCTGGGAGGGACACAGAGATGCTGGCGGTGATCAGCTCGTCTGACTTGCAAGCGGGGGCAGCTAATTTTTCTCCATTGAAAACCATCAGGAGTTTTGTTGGTGTATTTTATACAAAGCACTGAGTTGGAGGGGGATGTTTGTCATGATTGTTTACTTCTTCTCCCTCCAATTTAGCTTTCAGATTACAGAGATGTAAATCATACCGAACTGCGAACAACAAGACCCAGAGTCTGTAGACACACACTGAAATAAATTTGTAATGTAAAAACCCGAATACTGTAACTAGTTATTTTGAAACTGTGCCTATGGAAAGCTAGGTAATCATGGTGCATTATCATTTCTGTGCTAAGGCAGATTAAAAAAAAATTAGAGACTTTTTTTTTTTCCCAATAGGAGCTTCTGTAGCGCAAGAAGAGCACAAAGTGAAGATGTTGAGTAGGGGAGCTGGTGTCAGGGAGCAGAAAGAGAAGAGATGGGCAGCTCCAGGGCCAACTCTGAGCTCTGCTCTATGCCAGGATGCCTCTCAGAAATGCCTTTTCAACATCACACATCAGTTGGAATAATGTCAATGCGACAGGTTAAAAAGGAGGCAATCAGTGCTCTGATTCAGTGAACCTCAACACAAAAGGTGGAAAAGGCCAGGCTCAAAGCAGTAAGACTTAGTGTTTCTGTAGAGCTTTGCTTTCGGCTTGCAAGGCACTGGCAGGTACCTCCCCCAGTGCCCTTTTAGCAATACCCTGTTTATAAAAAAGAGGAGCTCGTGGAAATGGAAGAACCCATATAGGTAGACAGAAGATGACCAGAAAGGTAGGAAAGACCATTCCACACTCAGATGGAGCACTCAGTCCCACACACGCAAGTTACCCACCAACAACAGATCGATTCCAAGCTTTCTTCTTGCACCTAATGCCACGTGCCATCCCTGGTGCCTGTTACAGCCTCCTGGCACATCTGGCCATGGCAGGATGACAGCCGAGTTACACGGCCTTCAAGGGAGATGAGAGCATTTCCAAAGACTTAAAAAAAACCCCCAAATGTCCACATCTACCAAAACCATCAAAACAAAGATGCTACAAAATCACCAGTACCTCCTACGTCCATGGCCTGCGACAGATGTCACTCAATGAAAATCCAACTACCAGTGGGTAACTTATTGGATAACAGGATTGTGTTCTGCTCCTGAGAAATTTAAGCAAGAGAAATGAGAGAAGATGGACCGAGCGCAGATGGACCAACTGTCTTATCCGTTAAGTGGTACTATGGCTACTGCACATCAATTTTGTCTTATAAGTGATAGGATTATATCGGTGTTGCCATCCGATGTTCATTCCTTGGGAATTTCTGTACCCTGCTTAACCTAACACAAGGTTTCTGGGCTGAGGGGCAGAGACATGGAAATGGCTTGGCTGAGCCCTGCTGTGATGCTGCACACGCTATAAAACAAGATTCCCGCTGCCCTGCCATGGCAAGCAGACCTTGACGTGACAGGTTTGACTGTGCTGGTTTCACGGGACAGTTTTTAAAACAATGTTATAGAAACATTGACCTTCCAAAGTTGCCTCATTTGCTCCTCAAGCTGCGGGCAGAAACCTCTGTGAGTGGGAGGGCAGCCCTAAGGGAGACACTGTCTCTTCATCTCATGTGTTTTACTTAGCACAAGTATAGAAAGAGGAAAACCAAAATCGTGCTGGTTACCTTGGTGATCTTTGATGCACCTAGACCCCGTACCGGTGATGAAGCTGGGGCTGGACAAGCCTTCACACCAATTGTGAGGGTCTGCGCAGGACCCCCATACCTCCTTGAGTCCACACCGAGACCTCATCTCTGTGTCTTCAATCGCATCTCCAAGCACAAAACCATGAACGTGATAAGCAGAGCAGAAAACATATACACTAACCTCACCCTTTTGAGGGATAGCACATGCACTCTTTATTTTAAGGTATTCTTTCCCTCACATCACCTCTTCTTTCTGTTCATTTGTGGCCCCTTTTAAGGTGCACATGCTCATTCCCATTGACAGACTCCAAATGTTGGCAGGGATCGCAGGAGATAAGACCGATGAGGTGATAAGAGTGTTTAACAGCGCTGGGTCCTGGGCAGCATGGATGGGCCAGAGGGAAGATAAATATTTACACTACATCTTTAGATGGCGAGTGAATAAAAAGGGCTCGAATACAGCCTCTGAACAAGCACTGGTGCTTAGGAACTGTGAATATAAATCTCTGCAGCCTCACGACACACACTCATTCAAGCCAGGGAGATGAAAAATAGCAAGAAAATACTTCCCTCCACTTTTAAAAAGGGGTTTATTTCTCATTTATTTCCACTTTAGACTTCAACTTCCCAACAATTTACTTTAACCTCATCATCTTCTTTTTCTCTCTCTGAAATTTTATCCCCCAGATGACTGAGGGTGAGACTACAGCTAAAAGCATACCAGAATTTACATGCTAATACCCACCAATACGTAAAACCAGGCGATGCGGGCTAATATAACCAGTCTGAACTCTGCCAGACAGTTCAGTAGATGGCCGCAACACAGCCTTTATTTTCATTTACATGCTGCTTTTGCACACAGCAGCCTGGGTTTGGACACATACATTAATACATGTAAAATGAATGCTTGTCCGATCGAAGCAGACAGACGAGTGCAAATCGCTGTGTGTGCAAATGTTGGCATTGAAAAGCAATGGTTTAGTTTGGAATTTGACACGGTCCTTTTAAAAACCCTACCTTAGACCCCTTAGGCCAGTGTGCACCCACTGGCACCAAGACTTTTGCTTTTAGTTGCCTCCTGATCCTTAAAGAAATGCCAGTGACACTGCAATTTGAGAAACAACACCATCTAATAGCTTGTGCCAGAACGCCTAGAGTCCCAAATAGCTCCGATGCTAGGAAAATGAAGCAGACTTTTATGTTTTCTCCCCATTTTTCAGCTTTTGATTTCGCTAAAGCAAAATATACTTGTGATGGCTCAGCTTCACCTCCTGTTTCAGACTGGGTGTCCCAGCAACTGGTTAGCTGGTGTTTATGAAGTGCTTGTGAAGTTATGGTTGTGAATGTTAAGTGTAGGCTGTTGTGAGACATGATGATGTGCCAGCTCAGAGCCAGCTCAGGCACTCCCCAAGGACCAGTGCCGCGGGACAAAGGACACAGAGCAACCTCCGGCAGAAGCAAAACCAAAATCCACGCACCAATTACGAGCAGCTCTTATTTGGAGATTGCAAGTAGTCCAAGCTAACAAGCACAGGGCTTGGATATCCTGTAAGTTTTGTTCCCCAATTAAATCTTCCACCTCCCTTGCATGTGGGTAGGCTGGGCAGGGACCCCTCTCTTACGGAGCTGTCCCTCTCCGAGAGCTCTCTCCTCTGCCCCTTTCCTCCCATTCAGACCTTTTCCTGCACTGTGCCGGGCAGATAGCCTTAAGGATGGAAGGTGCTAGACAGATCTTTATCATCACCTCTTGGGCCTTTCTCCAGAGCCTACCGCCAGGCTATCATTTGGCCTATCTTCTAAGTGCCTCACAGATAAATTAGATCTGCATAGAGAAGCAATTATTACATTTCTAATGGCATGGGCCCTTACAGCACAATCTGCTACTGAAAGGCAAAGAAAATTGCATTAGCTTTTGTTTGATTCAAAATTATGATCAAGGGAAGAGGGATGCTGAAGCCCTTTAAAGCCAAGCCTCCGAGCTGGGGATCTTTCTGTCTGGGGACCTCCCTATTCATATTTGCTGCCTGAGCTCATGCTCCTGGTTCATTTAGGTACACTAATTTGGAGGAGCCCTCCACTTGCAAAGCTGCTGTTAAAAACCAGATCTAAGAAAACCCAGAGAGAACATGATGCCCAGGAACTGCCAGTCGCTCCCTCCCGAAGCCTGCATCTGCTAATGCACCCAAACGCCACTGGCCCGAGGAGTTCAGCATGCCAGGGTTACGCTAATCCCTCATCGCCCTAGTTTCTAACCGGTGGTGTACCTAAATTTCCAAGTGCAATTTCAATGGGATTTATCACATCTACTATCATCAGCATGTAGCGCTGCTGGCACAGATACAGACTCTCAATATCCCATCGCAGACATGGCTGTCTCTAATTGCAGAACAAACCGATTTCTGAATCTACACCGTGGCTCTGAAACCCTCCGGGCTCTTTTCCTATTGAGCATTTTCACCCCAATTTGCAACCGGCACCCTGAGCACAGCCGTGTATTCGTACGTACGTATTTATAGGTTGCTCCAAAGAATATTTGCTGCTGCTTGTTACTTCCAGCATCGGGTATCTTTCTGGTCATAAAACACGCGTGTTGGTGTAATCTAAAAGCTGCAAGGGAAGCTCCGGGCTTCCTCAGCTCAGGGACCAAAAACGTGTTTGGAAAGAGCCAGTGCCTAGAGCTGTAACAAGTGTCACAGGGCTGCAGCTGAGCCAGCCACCGATAAAGCTGTGCAAATGCAATCACAGGCCGCAAACAGGACAATATTCCTAAAGGCAAGATGCTAAAATCTCTCTTCTCTGGGCAATTCCCTGCCCCCTCCCTGCGTAAAAGTTAGTAGCTCTTGTACTGCTTTATCACTTTAGCGTGGCTGAGGCAGATACCTGGTTATTTAAGGGGCAGGATAAATGGGCTGAGACAGCTTTCCCATCCCCAATTCACTAGGGAATGCTTGGAAATTCCACCTGACACCGGGACCGCGCTGTGCTCTTAAACAATCTCCCGTCTGATCCGATTGTTCCCCAGTGGGGAGGCAGGCTGCAGCTCGCTCAAGAGTCATTGATTGGATTAACAGCCTAATTCCCAACAGATGAATAGAATACTGATGTCTTGTCAGCCCACATCATAGAAGGAAAACACAATCTGCTTCTACAGCCCCGAAATTTAACCCTTTGCTTCCCCACTCCCCCTCCCCGGGGCACAGGGCTGAACGCACAGGTCCGGCACTTCCAGCTTGAGATCCTACCCATTTGAACGAGAAAAGATCTGTTAATCTTTGGGACGGTTTTCCTAATCATCAACATGCCTCGGGATCATACGTTATTCTCCATAAGGTTAGTTGTGTAAGAAGCCCTCTTTTCATCCTTTCTAGACAGAACAGATTTATACTGTGGACCTTAATATTTTTTTTTTCTTCTCTATTTTACCACTTGCTGTTAAAGGAAATACTGTATGCTTCACAGTAAGCGGTTGAAAATTCATTACCTTAACAATATTTATTCTGAAATATACAGATATCGAACGTTTTCTGAGTCTATCATTTGATTAGGTGGACAGATCTGCCTGGAGAGGAGCATCCAGCCACGCTGCAGTTGAGGCACCGCTGCAATGCCCTCTCCCTCCAGCAGCTCTTGGCAAGCCGCAGGGCAGGAGAGAGAAGCCGGGCACATCATTTGCTCTCGGAGAGCTCCCGTTCTCCACCTCCTAATGGAGACACTAATGTTTTCTTACCTCATAGAAAGACTGTGATAAGAAATTAATTGCTACTGGTCAAATGTTCACTATTACAGAAGCAGGACTGTGTGCATATTAAAGAGATTCTCCAAGAACAAAATTTATTTATGGACTTCTTGGCACTGTCTGCATTTATTTCCTTGCTCCGCAGGCAAGAATAAATGAAAATCATCTGATTTTAAGACATATATTTAAAATGACCTATTTTTTTGTCAGATCATTGGGGTCCACAATGCTATGGGGTTTGTTTCCTTCTAACAGCCACCTTTTATGCTTGCATTTACAAAACAGGCATTAAATGACATTTAAATACTGTCATTTTTTCAGCAGCAATCCTAGAATATACAGAAATAGAGCTACAGCGCCCATGCCAGGACTGTAACCCATACTGACAGGTGGCCTATGGAGTAACTCTGATCCAACAGTCTCAGTGGCAATGGCTTACCAACTCTTACACTGTTTTTCCCACCTCTGCAAGCTGTATATCACCTGAGAGTAGCCAGGTTGCTATGTGAAACAGAAATAAGGTATGTCCGTTTAATTTGGATTTTACAGCTCGCACGCAAAGTGGAAAAATTCCCTCCATCACTCCCTAATTCTAAAAAACTAATTAGCCCAGCACAGGACAAACAGGAGAGAAAGCATGAAAGGATGGAGGTGCATGCCCTTTTTTTTTTTTCCTGCTGTCTTTTTAAGAGTACCTGTTAGCTATGAGAGTTTTCCAGACTTCATCGTTTCACAGCATTAATATTCATTTAAAAATCTTGCTAGGAGACTGAATGAAAGAAACAGGCCTTCCCTCTCCTGGCTGCCAATATATCAACCCTACAGAGAGCCCTGTCTTCAGAGAGATGCAGGGTGCTCCGTGTTCGCAACGTGGGCAGTGGGGAGGCAACAGTATGCATTAATGACACAGCGGACTTAACCAAAACAATTAGCGAGAGATGCCGCATCGACTCAGACAATTCAATTAATGCCGCGTTAGTGCTAGTATTTTAAAGTCATTTGAATTATTAGCTCCTTTTACAATTTGAAACCATAACGTTTCGTTTTCATCCCAGATGTGAATTGTTCCAGAACAGCAATAAATAAATAAGTTAAATGACCCCTGCCCAGTCCAGTCCCTGTCCTGTAATATGGCTGTATTGTATACTCACGAATCCAGGTTAAGGATGGGGACTGGGGCAGTTGTGCCCTGGAACTAGCAGACTGCAGGTTTTATAAATACATACAGAAATAATTAAAATCTAAGGGGTTTAGAAGGGTTAATCTCCTTTAAATAATCTCTGCCACAAAGCCTGTAAAGTCACTGCTGGCACCGTGCCCGCGTGGGACCGGCTGTCGGATATCAGGACAGCACGTGTGGATGGGAGCAGAGAGATTAAGTGGAAGCGCTGCCGCGGTGGCCTATCAGACACGCTGCTCCCCCGCATATGGCTCCCCTGGTCACTACTGAGGGGCTGGAAACGCTGCGAGCAGGATCGGATCCAGCACCAACCAGCAAGTCAACATGCCACTTGCTCCACCTGATTAAAGAGGGAGAAGGAAGCTTGATTAGGCTGCTAAATTTAGCAGGTTGGACAGGAGACAGCAGGAGCCGAGAGCAATGCTGCCACTGCTCACCGGAGCCCTTTCCACCTTCAAGGCAAACACTGGCTTCTATTTATTTAACGGGATTCAGGACTTTGGAAATAGCCTCTTTTACTACACAGGCTTGAACCGTCAGCCCTGGGTGGCCTAGGAGAGGATGCGCTATTAATGGTCAGCTATCCTGGACTCAGAGCAGCCACTCTGCATTTCAGGACGTCCTCTTCGTATAAAGTGTCATTTTAAAGCCAACAACCAAGTGGCCATTAGAGGTAAAGAAGTCCAAAAGAAAGCAGAGAAAGCACCCTTGTGCGGGCTAAAGCAGTGCCCTGTCTGAACCCACAGTTTGATTTCCTCTAATTTGGGCAAAGGCAGGGTCAGCTGAAATGCCGAAGAACTCTGCAGCAGTGCTGGCGGTTGCAGTATCGTGACAACTGCAGGCACAGTTGCAATAAAAGCACAGCCATGCTGCACGTGACAATGCGCCGCAGGAGGAGCAGAGGTGCTGCTAACGGCCTGGCGATCTTTTTCTCTTCTAAGTCAGCGAGGATAAAGACTCTGGAGAGACTGTTTTGGTTTCATAAACCTTCCTCGGCTTGGTGTGCAAAACCAAAACTTTCCATGTTGAGACGGTCTGAACCACCCTCTGAACTCATTAAATGAGATCTGGATTTTATTAAGCCAAGCTCGGGGAAGCCCGGGCTGGCACGGGAGCTGAGTTACATGCCTCTCAGCGTGAAAAGCATTTCTTCTTTTTTTCTTCTTTAGAAACACCCAATACCAGGAACCTTTGCTCAGACATTTTAAAGCATCTCAGAAAAGCGCTGTGCCCTGTAGCCTCCAGACAGCCTTTCCTTCCCAAGCACGCCTGTTTCTTAAACACGCCGACTCCTCTTTGTGGCTAATCTGGAATTAGAGAGGACGTTTGCACACTCACAGCCGTCTGCCAGAGGGGAAAGGCATCAGAGCCTGGATCCTGCCCCGAAGTGGACCACTGCCAGGGAGAAGCTGACTGCACGTGTTGAGTTAAGAAGCTCCTGTCTCATCACCTCAAAGGGTTGCTGTTTTTGTGACATCCAACAGCCTTTTAGCAGCCTCTGTGAATTGTATTAGTAGCTGATTTACTGTTTTTTTATTTTATACGGCATGAAGCTGCTCTTTCATATGATCATCCACCACCAAGTACAACTACACCTTAGACTCTGAAAACTCCTCTCTCAGCCTATGAGCATTGGGACCGTTCCCTGATGGAAGAAAGGAGAAACAAATAGAGAGGGAAAAGGTTTATTGGTACTGTTTATTCACAGACAGTCAGGTTTCCAGACAGCTATTAATAAAGTGTGAATACTAAAGAAAAAAAGTAAAAATGTCTGGAGAAAATGGCCTCAGGACATCAAACTATATCAGTAACTGGAATTTCTTGATGGAGCCACAGTGCTATTAAAATTAAGCTGAACTAAGTACTTGCAGTTTGGTCTGTCATTACTTATTTAGTGAGATGCAAAATTGATCTTCACTTTAAAGGGCTCTTTCAAAGTCTAGAGGCAGTACTTGCTCCCTCCTTGTTCTGTATAATAGAGGTGTTCCGGCAACTAAGGAAAACCGCGGCCAACTTTATAACTGACAGATTTATGTTCAGGGATGTCCTGCTTTTTGAATGAGTTATTCTGCACAGGGCAGGAATAACAGGTTTGCCATTCACGGGTCGTACAAGCGCGGCAGAAGGTCAAGTTCCCCGATGGCGCTCAGTCTGAACTGAAGGCTGGGGCCGCTGTCGCATCTGAGGCTGAGCTGAGTGGGTCCGTCCCATTTCCTACTAAAGCATCCCAGGGAGCCCGCTGGGACCCAGACATCTGTCCTCAGCACCCAGAACTGGGACCAGCCCATTTCACACTGGGCGGACTGCTGGGGAGGAGCAGATGGCAGGTACTGGTGGTGGCGACCGATGTGGGGCAGAGCTGAACCAGTGACCTCGAGGTGAAAGGCTTCGTATCTCCCATTATCAATCCCCAGAGCCCCCTCTGAAGTAAGTGTTGATACATTAATCTTTCTGACTGATGGAAACAAACTGCAAATATAACATTCCAGGGGGGAATTGTTTTTTATTTTCAGCCAAAACAATGCTTAAAAACATAAAGTTAAGCGCACGCTCAGGTTTCGTTCTTTCATCAGAAATGTTACTATTTAATGCCATTCTTTTTCTCTTCCAAGTACCAAATTTAAAGAGCACGTCATCACGCATTAGTCTCTGAGCACAGCCCCAGTGTGGATTGCTGCAGTAAATAATAAACTGGTGTTCGTGCTTCCTCCTGTGCATGCTGTCCTCCTAAATAGTTTAATAACAAAGGAGTATATTTAGGAGGGCTGCTGGAGTGCCTCGATGAAGTATGTTGTGTAGGATAAATACCTCCACATCAGGACACTTTTCAAAGCCATCAGGCAGAGGGGTCAGTCTGTTGTGGGTTTTTTTAAAACTGCACAAGCTAATGCTTTAAGAGTGTCTTGATGGAATCAGGGAAATTGGATTGTCCCCCCATTTGCTGGCCTAAAACAAGCCTTTTTTTATTTATCCCATTAGAGGAACACAAGAGAAACCTTTTAAATGTCACTAAAATTTTCCCTGCATTGCAAAACCCAGTCAAAAGGGGTTTAATTTTCCCTGAGACCTCTTAAGTAATGCAGTATGTCAAGGTTTAATACATTGCGTGTAGGGGATTGTCTATATTCTGCGCTGTTTCACCAGGGTGACTCCGTCAGGTAGGTCCTGTTTGCTGGATTCGGTCCCTACCAGCACCAAGCTGCTCAACCAGCCCAGACCACTTTAGACCAGTTCTGGTGAAACAAATAGACAAGTGATAATGAGATGAGTTGCGCCTTCCTGGATCAGTCCAGGATTCCCAAAAATTCAGCAGCGCTGGTCACTCTCCAATAATTTTGCTCTATGAGTTGGGGCGCTCTGGTTTTGTGAAAGCCTGTAATTTATAGGGTTTATTTACTTATTTATAGGAGGACTAGAGAGACTTGGCAAGAGGCACTTACGTACACAAGGCTCCAGATTCCCCTGGAGTATTTAATATGACAAACATAAGCTGCATACCAGAGGCGGAGCCCGGGATTGAAAACTGGCAGGACACAAAACGCTAAAGCACACTGGCTAAAGACAGCAACAGGGTCACATACTCTTTAAAGGCTGGGTTGGTGCCCACTCAACCTTTGCTGTCCCAATGGCTGTGGGTATTAATGCCATAACAGCTTCTCCTGGCCCCTCCAAGCCCATCCCACTTGTCAGCCAGCCTGTAAACTGGTATCTATGGGTGATCTGTTATCCCAGAGTAATGCCAATTAGTAACATTTGCTACTAAAATACACCATTATTTTGCTCCTACAGGATAAGGGAGATCTCTATCCATGCTGTCCCCGTTTCTTTCTGCAAACCGTGAGCATGTTGTCATACCCCAACAGAAGAGGACCCGGGGTGCTAAGTCATTTTGGGCTGACAGTATGATCCTCCCCAGCCCTGGTTTTGCAGGGAGAGGAGGAATTGGAGGGTAATGAGCATCCAAGCTGGGGTACGTGAGCCCTCAGCCTCTTGTCCTCAAATCCACATACGCACACCAAGAGCTGGGAAAGGAGCAGAGACAGGGAGAGTGAGGAGGGGGCAAATCCCAGCCTCTCAACTAGTCACACTAAAAGACAGCCCGGAGACTAAGACACTGCCTCCTGATCTTCCCTGTAGGGATGCATAATCTATTTTACAAAATGTCAAAATTCAGCACGAAAATTGGAAAAAGAGGGGAAAAAAACCCACCCCAGACTGGCTGGTTATTGGACCAAGGGCTGTGTTAAAAGGATCAGGAGGTGGTGGGCCGAGTGGTGGGGGAGGGAATGGGATAAAGTAGTGGGTCTAATCAAATCAGTTTAAAAAGCTGCAGCCTCTCCGAGTTAACCTTGCCAATCAGAGAGCGAGCGGGAGCATGTCTGCGCACATTAAAGCAGGAGCGTGTCCTTGAACCCGCAGCGTACTCCGTCCTCCCCCCCGGCAGCCCACGCAGGCTGTGTACCCAACACCCTCGGCAGACAGCAGGAGAAAAGCCCAGGATTAGGCACCCTCCTTAGCCTTGCTCAAGTGGAAGTCAACACGGCAAAGGCAGCTCGGATGCTTCCCTGCGATTAGAGGTGAGCTCATGGGATTAAGCCGGCAAGAGTTGGAGAAATGTTAAAAAACAAACAGACAAACAAAAAAAAGGAAACAAAAAGAGAAACCCTCCCATTGACAAATGCTGTCATATTGAGTCTGGCAGCTGTGAGATGCATTACTAACCTTTGCTAATGACTAAGGGCACTGAAGTCACTTTAAAATAAATATTCACTAGGAATTACACGGGTAATCTAAAGGGATTATCCCGCTGCCTTAACAGGTCCATAAACTAAATGTTAAATGGTCTACACAAGTGTTTGCATTAATTTTGACCCAAATCAACCCTTCTGCTAAAAGCCGTGGAAAGCCAGACTCAATTTTGGAAAACACTTGTCTGCTTTGACTTAGCGTTCTTACAAATGCCTCCAGATCCTCCATTTTCTGAAGGAAAAAAGGGACTGAGGTCTTGGAAGCCAGGAGCCTGCCAGCAGCCAGGGAAAGGCTTTAGCAGAAATGCACATTCAGAACATGAAACAGCAGGCACAAATCCAGTCTGCCACATAATCCAGTCCCTGTGGCAAAAGTATCCATGTTCAGAGTCTTAGCTCCAGCCCTTCTTCCCTATGGAGACAAGGAAAGCGTGGGGAGAAGGAGCTCTGCCAGAAACAGTGGCCAAACCCTAACCATTCTGTACCTCAGTTTCCTCACCTGTAAAACGGGGAACATGCCATGTGCCTTCCAGCTGGGGCACTCACCCTCATGCCTCAAACTACGGGAGGAGAATTAAGCTGAAATAGGGCTCTGTGTCTGGCTGAGGCTCAGGCAGGTCTGGAGCGCAGGAGTTAAGGCATATGCTTCAACAACGGGGACTGAATTACGAGGTGAGGACAGCTCCTGTGTACCACTCTGCAGCTCCTGGCAACAACTTCATTCTCTGTTCATGAAAAAGTATAGTCTAAAAACACACAGATCCCTTAAAGCCACCATATACAATGTCTGAATTACATCTAATTCAAAAACTCGTATCAGACAGAAATGGGAAATAAGTACTACACTTATAATAATCAAAAGTACATCGATGCTTCCTTCCAGCAGGCATCTCGGACCCAGCCTTAGAAAAAGGACCCACGGCTATCCTCATTTCCCAGCCTGTGCTGCAGGCCAGGGAACACACCAGAGTGTTCAGGGCCCCTCAGTCCAACAGAAAAGGCGCACCTCCGGCCTGTCATCTGACAACACTGGACATGTGCCTGCCTTGCAAACCTGTGTGATCTTTTTTTAACCTGGACCGCTTAGCCTGTACACCTGAGTCCGGCCAGCGCGCACACTTCTGAAGACAGCTATTTCTCTAAGGCAAGCTGAATTCACTTTTAACAACACAACAGCACTAAGAGAATGGAAGAGACATAAACTCCTTTTAAATCCCATGGCTCCTGCACAATCGCTAGCAATAAGCTAGAGACCCCTTGTAGCAAATCAGGAAAGCGAGGGACATGATCACGCTGCTTGAAGCACAGAAATATGCTATAGCAATGGGTCTGAACAAACCCAGTCCCTGGAGCCCTACGAGGTCCGCTGGGCAACTCACGGAAAAGAAGAATCAAGCACAATGGGAAGCTGGCAGAGAAAACACAGTCCAGAGAAGGATCAGTATTAAAAAAGCTTGCTTTTACTGATAGAAGGAAGAAAAACATTTGCAACCTTTATGTTTTTTAAAGATTTGTTCACAATGTTCAGAATTTCCTGCCCTTTTTTTTTTTCCTTTATTTTTTGAGATTAGAAAAAGCCAAGAAAGTCTAACCTGATAAAAGCTAATTTCACAGGAGATCATCTCTGAAAGGCTTGGTAACAGGAGTGGAAGTGCTGTCTATCACTCACTGAAGGCAGTGCAGGAGGAGTGCTCTAACAAGAGCATTTTAAACTCAAATGCCAGGCAAATATTAACAGCAAGTAAAGCCACAATTTTACACACTTGCAAATGAAAAATCATTCCACTAAATGACATTTCTTCCCTCTGAAATACATATTTTTATGAATTCCTAAATATATGCTAGGAAAAAAAGTAACAAATAAAAACTAGGACTTCTGTCTTTTAAGAAGATGAATTCTTCCCTTTCCATTTTAAACAAACAAACAGTTTCAAAGTTTTCTTCGTATATTGTAAAAGAATGATAAAGAGGAATAGATCAGCAACCCCCTCACTGATTTGCATCCGCTAACAGTGACTCAAAACAATCTCTTGCAGTTGAAGGAACCTTGAACAAACCTGAGAATATCACTTTAGTCTTCAGTAAGCCAGCTCTAAAAGAAAATACTAATTGCTGTCAAAAAGACACAGTTGCTATTTTCACTCCCTATCCCAGCTGTCAAGGGCTTTTAAGGCGAAGCCGCAGAGCCTGGTAGGGCAAACCCTTATCCACAGGGCTGTCCCTGCAGGTGTAGGACAACTCACCCCACGGACACCAGCCCCATAGGGTGGACTAGTAGCAGCAGCACTTTCTCAACTGGTGGATAATTCACACCAGCAAATGTATTTCCACTTGCCAATGAGGCTTGAACCCTTAATCAGGGATTCATAGCACCAGGTTCATTGCAGGATGTAAATTGGCGGAAATCACATTCATGTGTCTATTAACAGGGAACACCTGTGGGACTTGCTAGTATTAGCTGCTTTGCACTGCAGCTACTGAGAACGTGTGAGCGGAAAGGGAGATCTTTCAGTAAAGTCTGCCAGTTCTGCTAAAGCCCTCCTGAAAGTAATATGAAGTTTGTTAGCTGTATTAAATGTGGATATTCAAGTATCAGCTGCTTCCAGAAAAGCTCCTCCAGAAAACCACCAATCCATCCAGGATAGCTCACCCTGCTGTGCTTCTTGGTCGTGCTACAAAGCCTCCCAGCACCTACAGCAGAATAGAAATGACTGCTGCTCAAGAGCTTCAGTTTGTACTGAATGCAGCAGACCTGCATACCTAAATGCATCTACCAAAAGCATCCAAAGTTTATCTAAGTAAAGCTCTTCTGTGAGCCACATCAATGTCTGATGCCTAATGAAGACTGAATTTGCATATGAAAGTGCATTGATTACTGTAGTTCTCTGGGGTGATACAGGCAGCAAGGTAAGGAAAAGCTATGCAATATCTGGGGGCAAAGTGTTTTTTGGTTGGTGTTTGGTTTATTTGTGGTTTTGTTTCTGTCCCCCCCCGCCCTGAATACCCAGTTATGGGAGATGCTTCCTAAGCAGAATGGTTGAATCATAGAATTGTCTAGGTTGGAAGGGACCTAATATGGACTTTAACCATCCTTCCCCCTCAGGAAACCTTTTCTGCTCTAAGCAGGACTTCTAGTTCAAACACTCCTTTTGCTATTCTACTGCTTGTTCTGCAAAACTTACCCTGCATCCCTGTGACCCTGTGAAGGGAGAAGTCCCCAAGTCCCTATCGTTTTATGCAGTTGCAGCTGTCATCGGAGCAACTGTGCAACAGCATAAAATTCAAAGATAGATAGCTTCACTTGGTGGCTTTTCACACCTTGAGTGCTCAGGAGACAATACCCTTCTCTGAGAAGAGGCACAGTACTATAGAGCGATGGTACATATTAATTTCTAAAAGAGGATTTTAATCATGCAACGTCCTCTGCAGTCGCACAGAATTTAATCTCATTGCTGACAGTGGGTGATGGGGGAGCATGTTAAGTGGAAAAGTTGTATTCAAGACCTTCTTGCAGATATGTGCTACAGGCAGTCCCTTGGGAGGAAGAAAATGACCCAAACCGGTCTCTGTCACTGCTGACCACCCTGGCTCAGGGCCCCGATGTACCCCAGCCACTCGCACAGCAGAAATGCAGGTGCATTCCCAAAGTTCTGGGCAAGGTTCAAGTACGCGTATTAATACAGTTAGCATTTATCAAGGCTTACTTTACAAATATTGATTTATTAATCTAGGCAAGACCTAGGGATATCTGCACATAGCATTCCCATGTTAGCTACGGAAACTGAGACACACAAAAACCCCCACTGTCTGACTTGCTCAAGGTCAAACGAGGAACACAGCCCACAGCCAGGATTAGTTTCAGGATCCTAAGCTCCCAGCACTATGCTGTGACTATCAGGACATGCTGTCCTTTTCCACACTAGGTCTTCCCTCTTCTCATAAGATCTGTCTTCACCTAAGCCTATGTTTAGCCTTGCCTTCATTTAGTAATCGGGGAAGAAAAAATAATGAAGAACCAAAAGTTGAAAACCATAAGCCGTGAACCAAATCCTTCCCAGCTGCTAAGGAGACTCACCACAACTGGGCTGGCATGCTAACACAGGCCCCCTGGATCTTCAGTCTTGTTCTGCTTTTACTAAGGACCACTTGCAGGCAGCTTTACAAGTTTTGGTCAATTAAACAATTAGGTGTTAAAGACAAAAATCCCAAAGGAATTAATATAACTTGTTCCACCTGTCTTAATGGGACCTTAAAGCTTCTATGAAAAGTTGTCCTTGGAATCGTGAATAAATTCTTTTTTAGAAGTTCCTATGGAACAGAAGTAATCACTGCCTAGGAGAGAGAAAACTCAATTATTCCCCCCCCCAAATAAACAATACTTCCCTAATATATCTGAAGTTATGGCAACCTAAGCAACGGCCCAACAGAACACAATTCCATAAAATCACTGCAGTTAAATGATAAATGATGCATGTTTTCAAGCAGCACACATCTGATGCCAACTCTCTAAAGAAAGTCAAACTACCGAGCAGGTAAGTCACTCTGTAAACGCCTGTAACCATTCTTTTGAGGTATAAGACCATCTTTGGACTACTAATGGATAAAAATGAAGTCTGAGACAATAAATCTACTAGCTTTAAAATCCTGAGGAATTGGAGAATGACCATATGCTGTGGTATACAATAGCCATGTCTGCAGCACGGAAGCCCTGCAAAAAGGTAAAAGTATCTCAGTGATAACTAACTACACATTATGTCTGAAGGAATAGCTTTTAGAAGACATGAAATTCAAAGAATACTGCAGAACCCTGCAGGAAAATCATGGCAATGCACTTCTTTATAATTTATGTCACTGAATGTACGGTATGTTCTTTCCAGTCTCGGTTTGCCTGGAACATGGGAAGTGTGCTTCTTAGGCAGCCAAAGTCAAGCCGGAAGTCTACGCGCAGACAACAGATAGCATGACAAAAGAGGATAAAACTTTATCAAACACTGAATGCTTAATAACAGAATTAAAGGCTATATTTGGTCCTCATCTTTCACCAGTTGCTCCTTCACTTTGCTGCTAAAATCCTTGATTTTTGTTAACAAAGCTTGGGCAGAAAGTTGACTACCAGAATGTGCCAGACAACATCTCCTTCAAGTGTGGTATTCATAAATCCAAAGAAAATTTTATTTATTTGTCCCCTTCCAAAACCAAACCCATGATATTTATGGTGAGATTTTAACTTATTTTAAGAAGTGTTTGAAAATTTCTTTATAAGAATTTAATAAAAAAAACCCTCATTTCGATTCAGATGTACTTAGACACAAGTAAAAACAAAATGACTAATAGTCTAGCAGAGAAGAAACTACTCGTTTGCTGTTTTAGAGCCTGATTCAAATGTAACAATTAAGAACGTGAATAAACTAGGTTAAACTACATAATTAAGTAAACATGGACAGACATTGTGTATCTGATTAGCAAAAAGAAGAACTAAATTTACTATAAAGGCTATATTTAGCTGCAAATGAACATATTTTAATGCCTACTAACCAATGAAAATCAACCTTTCCTTAGAAAAATAACCAAGAACTAGATTTAAATTGATTATTAAATCAATTAAATCAATCCAACCTGTCAGAATCTCTCTCATTAGAGTCAGTGTTAGATGCAAAGCTGCTGCCTGTACAGCATGCCCACAGGCAAAACACAAAATGATGCAGTGCCAGTTAGTGATAGCACAGCACCTTCACAGCACATCCACGCCAAATTACGCCAGACACTGCCGAGTCCTAATGCGTGCACAGACCTCTCCCAAACTGAGTGCATCCATTAATACGTGGAACCCATTAATGGGTTTTCCTGTATTAACCAACTAAATAGATATTAAAAAAAAAAAAAAAGGTTCCTGTAACAGTCTGACCCAATTTGAGACTCCATTGAAGCCAAACTGACTTTTATTTCTTAGGGAAAAAAAATAATAAAAAAAAAGTGCTTAAATATAAAGCAACCAGTTGCAGCATTGCGGGATTAGTTGGATGAATCCTTCAGCGGATATAATCAGCTTAATGGCAACAAAGATCACGGCGCAGTTAGTGCAGCTGTGACACTCAGAAGCATTTCACCGAAGGGAAAGGTTTGCATGAGGCTGAAACGGTCCCTTTTATTTCCAGCCTTTTTTCCTCTCTCTCTCTCTCTCTCTCTCTGTGCAGTCAACATCCCCATCAGCTCCATTAGCATGAAAGAATTAAGGAGGGAAATGGGTAGGGTGGAGCAATTTACGTCTGTGGGTCAGCATACTTACACAGCGTCATATAATTCAATTAAATGGACAAATAAAGTGGTGCTAGTTGTTTTCCAAACTCAGGTTAATTTTAACTTAATTCCCACGCTGCTGTGGGCTAAAGGGCTGCCTGCTGTCTGGGGCTGCCTGATGCACAGCTGAATGACCGGCTATGTGTTACAGAAAGGAATGCTGTAGAAGCCCTCCTGCTCTTACTGTTAGGATACTCCCAAGAGTATCCTTACTCTGAGGATGTTCTTAGTATCCTCATCTTCCCACAAAATAAGAGACTGAAAGTAAACGTTTGGTTCCCCTAACTATAGCTCTATTTGTGCTGTCAAATCCTTTGCTTTATATTATACCTTTTCTCACTGTTAAATTGCAAAAAAAAAAAAACCCAAACCAAAACCCAAACAGCAGAACATAATAGATATAAGGAGATTTTAGCCTGCCCTGTAAGAAATTAAGAAATACTATTTTCTAGGCTTCTTAAATTACGACTTTCACCGTTAAATCCAGTCATCTACCTCTCCTATACAGTATTAACACACAGAAAAATAAGCAACTAAATCCTAACCTATTTAACACTAACTGTTCTGTTTCTGGGTTTTGCTTCCTCTGGGAAAAATCCCCTGAGATGCAGGTGAATGTCCAAATGACTGGAAACAGCTGAGGATGAATACAGAAGACCCACAAATCTGTTATCTGGAGGAAACCGATGGACAGACACAGCAAAAGTATGAACTCCTTGGAAACAAGCCATTGGCTGGTAGAGCTTGCTAAGGTCTTCTGCTCTCCAAGCTGGGAAAACTCAAGCCTGCGCAGTTGCACTTTGGAGCAAGAGCTACAAAGGCAAATTAATTTCTGTTCTGTTTGCAGAATAAAGGCCTCTCTAAGCGCTGCAATGTTTCAAAGCCTTTAAAACAAACCAGTGCTTGAAGATCCACAATGCTTCCCATCAACAAGCGTGCCTCCTTTTCCTCAGCCACAACTTCCTTTGCTTTCTCCAAAACGTCAGTTCAACGCCCTGCTGTTATTCTGCCCACCAGAAATACTTGCATTTCAGCAGTTCTGCATGGATATAATTTGTAAAGTGCTAGGCAAATAAGCACACTCTGAAATGGGAAACGTTATTGACAGACTACCTGGCACTAAGCTTTCAAACCCACCAGGAACATCAAGGAGGCCAGATTTGCACATGTCAAGTCCGTCACCTTAGGAGGCTTTCAAAGTTTTGCTTTTTGTGACTCTACAAAACGCATCTCTGGAGCCATTATATGAATTAGTTGGAAAGGGGTGGGGGGGAGGAGGAGCGGTTAAGAACAGCAATACACCCCTATGAGGACATTTAGAAGCATCTGGCTCAGAGATATTAAGAAAGGAAAGAAAAATTAATCATGCTGGCTGGGAAAAAAAACCTGGCATCAGCACAGCCACCTTGTCATAAGGCAGATATTAATAATGTGAACCTCCAGGGAACACTCAGACATCTGAAAGATCCACTTGTTGGCTATCATAGAACAGGCAGGTTTAACCAATGCCTCTTTGAAACCTTCTGAATCTTACACTAAAGCTTTGCTTAGGAATTTTTTTGCAGCAAAACGAAACCCTTGGTGCTAAAGATCAGACATTTACAGCGTTTCTCTCTTTCTCCTAGATGGTATGAAAGAGAGTGCACAAGAGAGGGCAATGCACCTTGCTGCTTATAATCACGTGCTATCAGCCACAGCAGAATGGAGCGATGCCCAGTAACTGGGTGCGCAAATATCAAATGCTGAAGCTGTGGATATCAGTTAATTAGGATGTTAGGAAAAAGAAAACAAAAGGATTCATTCCTGGGGATGCCTAGGCACCTCAGTCCAACAGCCTTTGACAGCAGGAGGCCCGATCGGGTGTTAGCCTCTTAACGTTTTGTAGACCTGTAGCTTAGCTGCCCAGGAGCTATGAGGGACACACAAGAGAAATGGAGGTGAAAACTGGCTGAGTGTTTTAAAAAGTGAAGCAAAAAGGATCTTGCCAGAATGGAAGACAACGGGGAAAAACCATGCCTGGCCAAGACAGCGTAGCAATGGAGATATGTCCTGATACCACATCTCAAATATAACTCCTCAGGGTTAGTGTAGGATGTAAAGTTGGTCCCAGCAACAATAACTAGAACTCATATATTCAAGAGAATTTATATAGCCAACAAAACATGGCAAAAACCTCTTTTTTTTCTACCTTGTTACTTCTTCAGAGCTGCATCGATCTTTCCTGCCTAACGCACTGAAAGCATACACGACAAAGGAACCACTAATCTGCTTGTATTTGGGAAATGAGGAGTGTTGCTAAAAGCACACCAGACACCCCCAACATAATCTTGTACGCATTTGCTGACCTCTTGGACCATCCGCGGCTAGCTACAACTCCAGATTCACAGGGCACACAGCTGACTCACTGAAGTGCAGCACCAGCTACAAACTGTGTCAAAGAGAAAATGATGATTGAAAAGCACTGAGTTGGATATTTATATGGTATTTGATGATGCACGAGATGCTACCAGAGGAGCTAACAAGCAGTCATGTCAAACAAGATGGTTTGTGGTTGGCAAATCTAGATGGACAATTCCCAAGTTAGGGCAAATTGCTCAGATATTCTCAGTTTAGAAACAGAAAACTTTTTCATTTAAATGGAAGAGGACATCCTGGAGACCAGCGCTGTACCAGGTGTTTTCATGAGCTGGGCACAAGGTTGAAAGCATCATCCATACAGAAATGCAATGCCACTGTCTGCTTAAATCAGAAACAATTTTGCAGCTGGATGACTGTTTTTAAACTACCCTATCCCAGGAGGAAACATTTTCCACACTGGGTACAGCTGTGATACATTCCTATGCAAATGAAGCAATTTCCTCTTTTTCCTCTATGAAGTGTCTCCCATTTCTTCCCCATCACTGAATTTATCTCCCAATGGACTTGATAAAACTTGCTGGGTTTGTTTTAACTGATCACAGAAAGGGACACATTCAGCCCTAAATACATGCCAATGAAAGTCCCATTGACTTAAGCAGGGAATTCACGTGTTTATCCTTCATCAGAAGTCCTCAGTAATGACACCTTACCATCCTTTAAATCCTCAGTAAGTCTACTTCTGCCATGACCCTCTGTGTCACCGCTGCCTGGCATTGCTTGGGGAAGCGATGAGCCAAGAATACCATTTTTCTGCTGATCTCTGTTTTGTTCTCGTACTTCCATTCACTCATCCTTTCCATTCGCGCTACCTGTTGCACTGCATCTGATGCCAAGATGATCTCTGCGGGTTAGGGATGGTCTTTGCTCTTGCTTGATGCCTTGACTGACATTTCTACTAGCTACAACAGACAAAATAAGGTAGAAGAGCTGAGGGCAAAATTCAACCTGCCATTAGCTATGTGCCAGTTTACAGGTCTGTGACTGCAGTCACATTCACTGCTCACATGCATCTGAGCAGAGAACTGGGCAGAGCAGTGAAAATTTGCTTTTTTAGTAAATGTTTTAAAAGCCTGAAAAGGTTTTCTTTTCTACTTAAGTTGGGCTTTCCTTTCCCCCCAGGTAAAACAAAACATAACATACTCACTATGATTTTGTAGTTACTCTTTGTCATATTTTAGGCCAAATCAGCTACTGGGGACATGGGGGACCCCAGATGGGACTGACAGATGCGCCCCTCTACCTCTCTTCAAAGAGAAGGCAGAGGAGGGAAAAAGCGATGTATGAGTTTAGAAGGAACTAAACTACTTTAATGAAATATTAATAATAAAATAAAAGGAAATAATGAAATATATACAAAACCATATCAAGCTCCCAAGATGACAATCACGACACCGGCTGGCACTGGGGCAGTCCCAGGCTGGACTCAGTGACGGATGGGAACTGGATTCCGGATCTGCATTCAGGATCAGGATCACAGGCAGACAAACAGAGTCCTCCTCAGACGTCGGCCATTGAAGGAAGAGAGCCCTGACCCTTTGATCCCTCAGCCTTTATACTGAGCATGAGGCAGATGGGATGGAATACACTCGTTGGTCAGTTTTGGGTCGCCTGTCCTGTCCGCTCCTCCCCGCAGGTGGGACCCCACTATGCTTTTCCGCTTCCGACCCTCCAACGGGGCACATAACAAAGTTGGTTGGCCTTGGGTGTTATAGCAATAAGTATAAGCAAGAGCCTCTCTGCGTACCATGCCTGGGCATCAGCTATAAACATGGGTCTTATCACTCTGAGAGAGCGAACATTGTCTGCACAATACGCTGTTAATTTCAGTAGTTAGAAGAGGCCCAGCTAAGAAGCAAAGTTACTGAACAAAATTGGTCCTGTTTTACCTCAAACAATTCAGAGAGAGTAAATTCAGAGAGCTGTTTCATATCATCATTTACATGCCCACAAGAGGAACGCTTGAGCTGATAGGCAAAAAAGAAAAGAAAAGATGATTTAAAACAGGTCTAAATGAATAGTTTATATGATCTCCAATTTTAGACTCAATATATATTAATAATCTGTCTTTACACTGTGGTTTATCCCAAGCAACCGGGCTCCCACGGCTTAGCAAGTTGTTTCTTACCAGCTGCTGAGCACAAACTGACCACATTCGTGCTTAACTTTTCCATCTGAGAAGTAAAATCGGTGATTTGGAGTCACCACAGCTCTAAGTTTTTCTGCTGCTATGAAACGTCCAGATTGAAACTGTCTTCATGGTTTAAATTAACTTCTTTTACTTTGCAATTAGGACTGGAGGTGAGGGTGTATATGATCACTTCCCGTCATTCAAAAAACAAGCTCTCGGCTATTAAGCTATGAAAAATTGATCATTTGCAATTGCTGAGCCATAACTTTACAAATCTCTTCTGAGTTTGACCACTGGAATTTAAAGTGCAATGCTCAATTTCATACCTCTTCAGAAGCCAAATTACCATGTAATCTGTGAGCATCGCTTGGAAATATCCTGACAATAGCACCTGGAATAGGGCATCACAGAGAAGGTAACCAGGCAGCTTTTGCAGACCTGGCTTCTGACTCAGATTTCATCTGTACCGTCTGAACGTGATTAAACCCCGAGTTAAAAAAAAAAAGAAAAGAAAAGAAAAAAACCAGTAAATTGAAATTTCTTGCACACAGGTAACCCTGCCTCTGGCTGAGTCCAAGCACGTGTCAAGGTTTCTCTGTAGCACGTTCCAGCCTATAGCTTTCTGAAATACTTCTCGTCTTCCTTCTGTGTTGGAGAAAGTCAACCAGTCAAAACTCCTTCCTTACTTTTTTGTTCATTAATCACTATCTTGCTTTCAGGGCCATGCTGAAAGGGAGACATTTCTCATCTGATCACCAAGCCAGAGAAGGAAAATGCCTATAGATAGAGCTGGTGCTTTCTGCCTCTCTCCCAGCATCTCACACATGCACAAAGCTCATCACGAACCATGCCCAACCTCTCTGTCAGCAGCGGGGACGCGTGGGGTTTTCTCCAGCGTGCAGCTGCATGGCAGGTTGGGCTCAGCAGAGATGCTGCCCGAAGGTACGGCCATCTCCAGCCACTCGGCTCCATTTGGGTGCCACCCCTCACCATGGCTCTGCTGCACAGGCACAGCTGCCTGGGGCGCGTGCATGTTACGGACCAGACCTCCAAAACAGTCCTGGATGAGAATAACCTCTAATGTTAGTCCCAGTCCTTTCCCTTGCTTCATAAAAATACTGCTGGATGTACAGTAAAGAAAGGAAATACCACAGGAAAAAAAAAATCAATTAAAAGAAATTTGCAAACCATTGTGTTAGAGTATCTCATTTAGAGAAGCCACTTTTTATCTGTAGGGCAAGTAATTGCAGTACTATCGCAGCAGTAACATCATGCATCAAAGAAGGTGACAACATTTTTAGGGGTATTTATTGTAAGCATACTAAATTCGAGACTGCACCCCACGAATTAATTTTCAAGGGTGACAGAAGTCAGCTGGCTAGAGCTGTTATAGCTAATAGCTAGAAAAGACCCACTTAATCACTTTGCATTTTTATTTGTAGAAGATAAAGAAACATTTCTTTCACTAATAGTTTCATGCTTGTTTCATCTCATTTTATCCGGACTGCAAGATCTGTTTAATTTCATTTGATCAGTTTTCTAAGGGTCTTAGAACTACCATATTTTTATAACCTTGTTATATCCATGAGATAAAAAATGATTATTTGCCCCACCATTTCCCAAATGGGAAACCAAGACAGAAAGAAATCAAGTGACTTGTTCAAGGTCACACCAGGATTCTGTAGCAAAACTGGAGAATGAGAAAGCTGAACTGGATTCTGAAAATAGCTATGACGTGAATTTCCTTACTGAATCAACGGGAATTCTACAAATCTTGACATCTACTGCTACATTTTTTAATAACATACATAGCTGTGGATAACCCAGTTCTGAATGGGCAGATCCTGTTATTTCTCTCAGCTGAAAAAAAAGAAAATTCTCTCACTAATAAATAAAACTCGCCTACCACCACTATGGGGGGAGCTTGAAGTTTAGCAAAAGCACTTGGAAGTATATCAATTGCTAGTTCTGAAAATTTCAAATAGCAGGTCTGCATCACAGGTGTGTCTCTATGAAGAGGAAAAAAATGGTAATATTCATATCTTAAATTTTATCTCCTAAATGTTAGCACAGCCATCATGCAAGCTAAAGGGAAATATCCATCTCAAAGTTCTGTCCGTTGAGGGCACATGTGGCTCAAAACATTTTACTGTTAAGTGGTGAATTGTTCAGCACTGTGACACATCTGGATTTTTCTGTTAGTTTTGATGTATGCACGAAATAAATTATTCAATCCCCCTCTCCCCTGATAATGGGGAAAACGACAGTTGCCAATGCAGTTTTGTTTGCGGGTGTAAGTGTTTGACAGCCTCGGGAACTCTGTTTTGCTCCTGTCCCGGCTGGGCAGGAACGAAGCAGGAGCGCACAATGCAATAGAAATGTGGAGAGGGAAGCCACCAACTTGAAAGGAAGGGGTTGAGGTTGTGCTGTGAATGGGACACGAACAAGGAAGGTAAAGTAGTATATAGTAACCGTAGTATATATTAATAGCAAGTGTATATATGTACTGAACGGCTGCCTTGTTTACTACATTCTGTCCACACGAAGCAAATGTTGTGCAGTGGAAAACAAGAGATGTTTTTCCAGACAGTTTCAAAAGGGTGTTGAGGATACAGCAACCATTTATACACACAGAAATATCAACAGTTGCTCATTAGGTTAAAACCAAAAGCTGACCAGACAAGGCATTTGACCTAGGCCTCTAAACCTGAACAGTGGAGCCGAAGAGATCTTCAGAGTATTTTTGGCAAGTTGGACACTAACAGATGCTTTAGACTTAGGCAGTGTTAATGGGAGGAGCAGGTAAGTCAAACTAAGTCACTGGCTGCGTCCAAGCTGCGGTTTCCATCTCTCTTCCAAGCTGTGTTGAAGTACGTTGGCAGAACAACATCCATCAGGGATGTATCGAATGCTGACCACAGCAGTATTTGTCCTCTGCAAAGAGGATACGAGCAGAACAGTCAAATCTGCATAAACATCACATTAATAACAGACCGGGTGAAGATTACATTTTAATATTGAACTCAAGTTGGAGTACCTACTTATTTAAAAGTTCAGAGAAGCTTCTTCAGTTGCTAGTATGGACAAATATTTCAGTACCCACTCCTAGGGAAGGCTGTGTGTCAATGCCACAGGTCTCAGGGTAGGACCTCATGCTTCTTCCCCTGGCTTAGGAGTTAGGGGATCAGTGTTGTAGTCAACACTCAAAGTCATGCTGGGCTTGGGAAACCAGCCATGACTAGGGCATACAAACCCCTACAAACAGAACATTTTGGAGGTCAGAGCAGAGACACTGACTGCTTTCCTGAAGAACAGGCGAGACCACATCTGCCTCTGCTGGTTTCTCTTGCACTACAAATCTACCTTAATGATTATTTACACTTCTCTCTTCCAACCTTCCTCTCTCCTCTTATGTAAACATACTATAAATACAGACTTGGCATAAAGCCCATCCATCTACTGCTCAGCTTACCCCGATCCTAAAGGTCTTTCTCTGGACAAGCTGTGATTTAGCTCCAAGTTCCTGTAAGCCTGAGCAACTTCTTCCAACCTCCATCAGCACTAATGTGACACATGCCCTTGTGCTACCGATGAGAGACCTGTACCTTGAGAAACCAAGTGCAAATTTCAGCATGACTCATGTGGACTTCTTTATGGGTGTCCTTCTTCTGTGGCTCCCATGAGCCCTTTATGGTTTCTTCCAGGTTTTGGAGGGAACACTGACAAAAGTCACCCTACACTGTACATGCCATAGGACTTTGCCCTGAACAAGACCAAGACCTCTGGCCAGTGTCAGATAATCCGTCACTATAAGCTACTTGTATCCAAGCCAGATATTTATTGCTATTGATCTGCCTGGTCCCAGCGAAAGACTTTTGTTCTCCCAACCCGGGACTTTGACCTCAATTAAGTTATGAATTTCAATCCGATAGACTGCTCCACTTACCCTGCTGCTCTCCCTGACTGGATTAATTAGAATTAGCTAGGCTGGGAGTCACCCCGAGCGCCTCATGGATCATGTTATTTTAATAATAAATAAAGAGACGGCAGCAGCATACAAGGAAGGATTTTGAAAGATTGTTCATCCAAGAGCATCATTCAGAACCTGCCAATACTAATTTCTCTGAGTTTGATTACCTCATTTACTTCTTTTTATTTCTATTCATTAATTGAGTTTTATCCCCTATTACTTCAGCTCCCCAAATGTGCCCTTCCTATAAAGGAACCAGACACACACTTTGCTGTTACAAAGTTTTATTACTGCAGCTCATCAAAAGTCATTAAGCATTAAATACTCTAATAGTGCTGAGAAAAATATATATGTAATAGGGGAGGGGGAAAGGAAGGGAGAGGGACAAGGCAACCCTGTCTATTGACATAAAGCGTGCATCGAGGGCTCTTTATACAGATAGTTAATTGGCTGGTGGACAAAACCAAGTGTCCTCAAGAAGGTAACACCTAACACTGAAGAAAATGCATATATCCATCAGGATATTTTCTGACATCACAATAATGCCTTTGGAATGAGCCTAAAACGGGTTGAATACCAAAGAAATTTGATTGGCAAGGGGAAGTTTCTAAACTAGTGAGTCGGGGCCTGATAGCTACATTATCCTTATTACTTCTCTTTCCCTATAAAAGGAATTACATACTTGAAGATGTCAGGTTGCCCAGGACTGTACTGAAATGGATTGTCTCAGCCAGCTATGTCACAGACATACTACGGAGTTATTGACCCATAAATGAACACTTATTTGTCACGCTCATTTTAATGTTTAATTGGCTGGAACAGCAGAAACGGATTTAGATGATGGAAGTTTACCAATTCATCCAACACTGGTACCCAGCTTGCAGATAGCCAACTCCTAAGCCGAGAAAAAATGCGGCAGACAACTTCAACACACCTTCCACCTTCACTTAAATTCAGGCCTTAACTTTATCAGAAACCCTTCTTAGGACAGGATGGTTTATTCCAGCCAAGCTGAGCCTTGTCAGAAGAGGACTGAAGACCCATTTCAACACAGGATGTCTAAGTTGGGACAGCCAATTGGTCTGTTAAATAAACTAGAAGGTTACTCCAGGATTTACTTGTTTTGTTGCAAAAGGAAGCAACTGAGCAGTCTCTCTGTGAGAGACAGAGGGAGGATGGCACCAGCCTTTGTTTCCCTACGCAGGCAAGCACCACCGAGACTTCTGCTACCCCTCACACCACCGGGAATGCCTGTTCACGTGGATTTCCAAAAGCCTTTTGAAACATCTTCTCACCAAAGGCTACTAAATAATTTTGTCACAGAGCAAGAGGGAAGGTCTTTGCACTGCTTGATAACTGATTACAACAGCAAAGATTAAATAGGAATAAACAATCAGTTTGCACAATTGCTGGTGATTGCTGGAGTCTCTGAGGGATCTGTGCAAGGGCTTGGGTTGTTCAATCCACACAAATGAAGAGGGGAAGCAGGCTGAGAGTGAAGCATCCAAGTCTGTTAAACCAAAAGCTGAATGTAAAATGCTACAAAAGGATCTCAGTGTGGCAGGTTGAAAAAGCTGCAGATGAAATTCAGCGCTAATAAACACCAAGTAATGCACATGTGGAAAAACAATCTTTAGTCTAAATCCACTGCGATGGGCTCCGAACTAGCTATTACCTCTGCGGAAACAGATCATGAGTTATAATAGACAGCTCTATTATAACACCAGCTCAGTATTCAGTGGTAGTTAATATAAAGCAAACAAGGAGGCATTTGAAAAAAAGAGAGGAAATAAGAAAACATCATTATATTGCTTCATTAAACCTCATATTGCACTTACAGCCTGGGTACTGAGAGAAGTGCTACTGCTACTCCCCTCATCTGAAAGGAAATAAGGAGGAACCAGAAATGATTCAAAGGGTGATGAAGAGGAGCAAAGTTACCGAGCAGCTTCCAAATGGGGTACGATTACATAGATTAAACTTCTCAGTCTGAAAAAGAAGTGATCAAGGGGAATCAAGGAGGCCAATAAAGTCAAAAGCAGGACAGAGAAGGTAACTGGGGGAACAATTACTGTTTCTCATTACACAAGAACGATGGGCTTTCACATGAAACGATCGTGGCAAGTGCAAAGCAAATGCACAGTTAAACTACAGAACTCCCACTGGCATAAAAGGTTGGGAATCCAAAGAGGGATGGGAGAAATTTATCAAAGGGAAATCCAGGAGCACAAAGATAACACCAATGGTTCAGGAAGCCTCCAAGCCACAGACTCTGGGAAAATATATGAAATTATCACTGTATGCTTACCCTGCTCTGTCCCCATAGCATTCACTCTTCCCTGCCGCTGCAGACACAATACTGACCTAGAAAGACTCCTGCACTGACAGCTATTCTCATGGATGCAGAAGTAAGATGTACAAGGTGAGTGATGGGAATCTCCTAAATTAGCTTTGCTGTTTTGAGCGGTGTTTTGCCACTTACAATGCACGGAGTCAAGTAACAGCTATGATCAGCCAAAAATCTTATTTAAAATCTAAACAAAATAAGCATAAACAGTTATTCCCCTGACATCCAAAGTGTTAGAACAATCTTCTTTAGGAAAACAAACAAAAATACTTTGCACCAAAGACTGCAAATTCAAGATGCCCCAATGATGCACTCAGAACTGGGTTTTTTGTGTTGTTGTTGGTTTTTGTTGTGTGTGGGTTTCTTTAGTTTTGTTTTTTAGACCACACTGGAAGAGACAACTGCAGAAAACAGATGAATACAAAATTCCATTGGGAAAGTAAACCTGGATGCTCTCATATTGAAAAGTCCTCAGGGAGAATGTGAGTGGCAGAATTTAACTCCTTCAAAACAGGGAAAGCTTTTTGAACACACACACACAAAAAAGATGTTCTAGAAAACATCTCTTCTGAGCAAAGAGTAGCTGATTGCTTGGCAAATGTGGTTCCTCTGGCAGCAAAAGGTGACGCCAAGGCTATCGGAAATGAAGCAAGGCTAGAGACCTTTCCTATGGTGATTAGAGACCATTCCTATGGTGATGTGTTCACCTGAAAAACCAGCTTGGCTGCCAGTGGTATCCTGTTTGCGCAGTTAACCAAACACCTTAATGAGGGGCTAAAGCATTTCCAACAATGACTTCACAAATTACAGGTGTTTTAAAACATGCTTCTTTCACAGATAACCCCAAGACCAAGAGACAAAGGGGAATGGGACCATCCCATGTCCTGGAAGGGAAGCATTCAAGGCAAGGCTCTTCCCTGCCTCTGCAAAGACATAAAGACAGTAGGGAGTAAGGTACCTGTTTCTCCTCTGCACCACAACACATGACAGCACCACGGTGCCAGTTGCACTGACCTCAAAGCTCACTGCTGCTGGCCTCTGTCTACTGCGAGTGGTGGCAGAGATTGCAGCCATTATACCACAAAATAGCCAGTGCCGGTCAGGCATGGAAACAGGCACAAGGCTCCCTGATGCAGAGGGCGGTCACACTCCCTGAACTAAAACTATGTGGCTACTGCCAGACTGCATTCCTCCTGCACCAACACCGGCCGCGGAAAGTGCCTCCCTCTGCACAACACAGCCCTCAATACAAGGTGATGCCCACAAGCCATGCAATCTCACAGCAATCCACTAAAATATACTGCTGCCCTTGGCACCCAGCTTTAAACCCTGCATTTTGATTACCCTGAAAGCGGCTTCAGATTTTGAGGGCAAAGCAACAGATACCACTGCTAGTTTTTTTCAGGACCAGCTCTTGGATTTCACTTTTCAAACACCGTTTTTGCATGTAGTGGTTGAAAGGACCGTGTGGATCCTGAAATCACTGCTGGAACAACACAGAAGCCTGCAGTTGCTTTCCCAGTTGGTGAGCCTGCTTTGCAGGCAATGCTGCACGCGTACTGCCTAAGCAAGGGTGCCAACTGCTTTGCTGCACCAGCAATGAAGCAATAATTCACAGGTCTACAGGGAGCAGAAGAAACAAAGACTGTATATGTCAAGCTGGAAGATGGGAAGAAACAATGCAAAAAAGCCCAGCCTGCACAAGCAGAAGGAAACATCTCATTAGCTGTACAACCTACAGTTTGTGTTGATGAGGCTTGAGGTGTCTTCAGAAGCTGAAGAGCAAACAAGGGATAAATCTCTGCATGTCCCACCATATATTTAGAGCTGCAAATATTTTGCAAATGTTTCTGCTGAAAGGGACCTTTCTCCCAGTTGGTAAAATCAGCATCTGCTGAGTGCTGACCATTTAACATTCAACCTGCTGCCAATCGACATTCCACAGAGAGACCCGCAGGAGAGACATGGAGCTGTGCCACTTCTAATAACTGTGTGACTGGCACCATGTCAATGCTTTAATGTAGAAAGCTACCCTCTGTCACTAAGCAGATCTCTCCTTTCTTTTGGCTAATGGCTTTCACACCCATTGGCAACAATGTCAAGACTGAAAGGGGTATGAGCCTGCAGAGTCTTCTGAGATCTGCTTGGCAAAGCTGACTACAGAAATATCGAGACAGGGATTGGGGGGGAAAGCATAAGGTAAGAAGGAAACTATTGTTGTTAATAATTCTGCTCTCACTGCTTTGCTTTTCATCGTTGTGTAGTGTCTTCGTCCATTCGCCGCTGTACCTTCCTACCATGGCAATGGTCAATTCAGCAGTACCTGCAACATCCTTCGCTTGCCTTGAGCACAACTCTGCCAAACCCTCTGCAGCAATCATCAGATCCAGGACAGGGTCCCTCCTGGCTTTATGAGCCAGGCTTTAAGTATATTTAGGGGGAAATTTATACTAGGGACATTAACTGCAAGGGCACAAGGCTCAGACATTTTCCTTTTTAATCTCAGCCAGGTTTAGAGAATGGTCGTAACAGCGGAGTACTTTGGCAGCTGGCATCCTACCTACAAGTGTGTTCATACCGATCAGCTTGCAGCAAAGGTGGTGGGCTGCATGGACACACACACATTTTCACTGAGGTAGAGGAAAGATGTGTAGATATAGTCTGTGGCCTTTGGTCCTTGGACAGAAGAGTCAAGATGCCCGCACTGATCTCCTCAACATCTCCCTACAGATACAGAAAAATGAGGGCATGACCTATATTCAGTGCAGGAGGCAGGGAAGGGATGCATGTTTGCTGAGACCAGCTTCATTTTTAAATGTCTATGCAACACCTCCAACACAAGGCCCATGCGGAGACTGAACCACTTCGTATTCTTGCTGTGAAATCCAAATGAACAAGACTCAAAAGAAAACAACAGGCAGTGACAGGCAGGCAAGCACACCTGACTTTTCCTTGCTTCTTTTTATCCTACACAGACATAATTCTTTTAAAGTCAGGCAGGAAAACAGAAAAAAACATACAAATGAAACAAAACCAACAGACCACCAATCTTAGCAATCTTCGACATCCATAATTTCTACTTCATTTTTAGCTAATGGTGGAAATTAGTCTTTGGATAGTTGATAAAAATCAACCTGTCTCTGCTGGGTTAGTACCATGATCTGTGGCCCAGCAACTACTTCTAGTACAATTGATTTTCCTTTTTGGCAACCAATAGGCCAGTCAATAATAATGTTGTTTGAGAAGGATTGAGTCATGAGGGAGATGAACCCTCCCTGCCATTTATTATGTTTGTATTGTCTTCATTTGAAAAGATTTTTTTCTTTTTTTTTCCAATGAGGATGTGAGTGAAGGTATTACAAGGGGATGGCTACTCCACATCCCCATCTCCAGAAGCCCTCTGACTCACAAGTGTGTTAGCACGTAAATAGAGAAGAGGGAAGCGCTCTCTGCAAGAGGTGGCAGGGTATTGGGAAAAAAGACAAGCTGGAGAGGCAACCACACTCCTCCTGCTACTCTAGATGTCTTTTAGAAAAAAAGAAAAAGAAAAAGAAAAAAAAAATCCAGCTAACTCAAAAATCACATGCTAACAAGCATGACTTCAGACAGCTGGGCAGCCTTGTGTGAATTGGTACAAGACACAGATACAACATTGGCACCAAAGAGCAACCAACTCTCTCTGCAGACAGCACAGATACTGTGGTTGAGCTTTTCACCGAAATAACTGGTGTATATGAATGAATAAAATAAAATAAACAAAATAAAAGCAACAGATTTCCTAATCCGATGATTTTCAGCTTTGATCCTCAAATTTCCTTCTCAGACCCCTGAGGGTCCACAGCTGACCACTGAGAACTTGCTGACTGGGTTTAAAGTCTCAGTGCAGTGATCTGCACCTTTACTAGGAAAGTGAAAGGTCATCAAATAAAAACTGAAGATCAGTTATAGCTTTTTTCATCCTTGTAGTCATAATTATAGTACAATTTTAGCATACACGAATGATTACCCTAACATTGATAAGCTGATTAATAGAACTGCACAATGATGTATTTTAAAAATCATAAAATAATAGATACAATTTCAACTCAGCCGCTCTACCACATAGATATGTACACAGCCCTTAATTATCCTGCATGTCAAGTGATACAGTTCCACTTACAACTAAAAATATTTTTTTTAAGACTTGCTACATGGCCAGATAGGCTTGAAAAGCTTCTTCAGAGTAAGCTGATCTGAGGCAACCACTCCAGGATAGCTCCCCACACATTCCCAAGGGCACGCCCTGAATGCACAGATTATTATTTTGGAGTAAAGAGCACCCACAAATGGAACAAAGTGCAGCCACAGCAAGTCCAGGAGGAGAGCCTACTGTTTTGATGATACAAATGAGAGATGCTATTTGTCCTTCTCTCTCTCATTGGACAATTACTATACCACGATGCCCTTCATCTTTCTTAGAACAGCACTAGTAATTTGTATACCTCCAATGTTCCCTGCGTAGGATGAGCAATCACGTGGCGCCTTTGCACCAGAGCACAGAATCCTTCTTTTCAAGCCGCCTTACTTGCCTTGCTCTTGCAGGAGGAGGTGACCAGACTTAGACCCGGCCCCAAGAGCACTCTTCCACCTAATAGCACCGAAGCAGTACACTGGGCCTTAACCTCCCCCTAAAAACACTGAAGGAGCTCCTCTGAAAGCTGGTTGAGCAGCACCTCACATCCAAGAGCGGAGCCGAGTTCCACTGTCTCCTCCGCACTGGCACAGCATCGTCAGATACAACTGAGGACAAAAAGTCTCTGATCAGGCCAGCTCGCCGCTCCTGGCACAAGGAACACTGAGGATGCCATGGCACAGCCACAGGGGAGCGAGAAGCTGGGGTGCAATTCTGCACGGCTTGCATTCAGTGCCTCCCCTGGCCCCAAAACCCCTCCTTTCCAAGGCCAGAGAAAACATTGCAAGGGAGAACCCTCCCTGTAGGGGAAAAAGGTCTTCCTTTGTTGCTCATCCTCTGCAAGGAAAAATTATTCCTGTCTTCATATATTTTAAGCTAGAAATGGATATTATAATCATGTTGTCGAGCTTATTCATAACTGTTATGTTATGAATATACTCCCCTTCCTTTCACTTCATCATTCAATTAAAAGCCTACATGTTAGGCAAACAGTTCCAGTGGAAGGATGCTGTTTTCAATACTAAGCCCCAAGCTCTAGGCATTTCCAGCAGAGCTCCAAAATACCATACCACCACCCACTTTGAAATGGCCTCTGGCTCTGAAGATTTAGGTAATTCAATTACACAAATGCCCCTTTTCAACGAAGTAGAGAAGCCTGTTGCCTTTCTGTATCCCCTTGCCCATGGCAATCGCTTATCACCTCTTTTCAAATGTGCTATTAGAACTAATTATGAACAATCAGAGAACTCAATGGCTGCAGCTTTTCAGTGACATTAGTGAACCACCCTTTTGAAACTGCAGTACCACTGTTTATAACAAAAAGCACAGGCGCTGGACCACTGCAGTCCAGGAGTGTGTGGTTATTCCCACAATTAAAGCAGTTTGGAGCATGCTACAGCAGCAAGCGATGCCAGGCGACCTCTCCTCCTGCTCCCAAGCTGTATGTTTATCATAAGAGAACAGTAAGTTGACTCTTGCAGAGCCTCTTGATCAGAGACTGCAAATAGTTTGACAACAGACAGCACAAAGATAACTAAAATAAGGCAGCAAAAAGTGAATAAGGCACATCTGCAGGCACAGAGAACTAGTATGACTTGCTCCAGGTCACCTAGCAGAGCATCACTGTCACCGTCTGCTTAGGGCAGCTAAATCCTTTAGCACACACCAAGAAAGCCAAGATGGAAGAGCATTTATTAAAAAGGCAATGGAAGAGAGCATAAATCTGCCATGCTCTGACTAACTTTTTAGAAGCATACTAAAACACAGGCAATTAAAAAAAAAAATTGGTCTATAGCATTTCTCTCCTTCACTACCTCCTCATAACTCTCATAATCCCTAATTTATTCTTTATCTCTTATGTTGCCTGCATGCAGGTACTGCTACACAACTGAACAAGACGGAAAAACACCTGAAGAGCTGAGCGGCAGGTAGAAATTGCAGAGGCTGCTTGCACGCTAGGCTCTAGCAGAGGTGCCGCACGCAGCCTGCGAAGGGAACCTCTACCGACAGCATATCGCTCTGAAATAACAGCGCCACTGATTCAAGTCACCAGAGGTTCCCTTACACTTAACCCAACGTTCTTTATAGCCTACACATTAACTGATACTGCATTTGGTAATGTATAATAGCAGGCGCTGCAGTGTTTATGGCCTGTTAGGAAGCCAGAGTTTTTCCCTCTCCCTTTTTCTTTCTGGTTGCTCTTAAAACTCCTTCTGCTCTTGCTTTGGATGTGAATTCTTACAGGGTAAAGTTCAAAATAAAAAAAAAAGAGAAATAAACATTAGGTCACAAAGTCTTGAAATGTTACTACAATTTATATATGGCTGAGAATAAAAATGTATCTGCCTTCTCTGGGAACACACCTATGTGTGAACAGAGACCTTTATAAAAAATTCTCCTTTATTACCTTGGTGGGGAAAAAAATATTCAAAGATTGATTTTTTTTTTATGGCTATTATTAACCTTTTGTTACTGGCCAAAAATAATCTGGTTAGAAAATGTGCAATACATCAAAAAGAAAAAAAGAGAAGAAGAATTTAACAGAAAGTTAATGTTCAGGGAAAAAATGAGTCTCCCTTCAGCCTCTTCTTTTAAGAGTGAGACTTTACCTCCAAAGAAATGAGATAAACGTCAAAAAGAAGTGACTTTTCAGACTGTTGCGGCAGTACAGCATCCCAGACAGAAGCATCCGCCGGGCTGCCAGGGCAAAGGGGACAGGCAGGTGTCTGATCCGACTCCTCCCTGATTTCAAAGCAAGGCTGTTCCCACATTTATTCAACAGGGCACTCACCAGCTCTGACGGAAAGGCGATGGCCTAGTCTGACAGTGGGGCACACAAAGCCCCCCATTTGTACGGGCCCCACTGCCCCTCTTCTATGTAAAGAAAAACTCCTATAAAATCCATTACAACTGAAATCCCTGAGGTCTAAGCATGAAGATACGTCTCTCACCGGCTACTGCAGAGCCGCGCTTCCTAATACCCATTCCACCTGCACTTCTGCCCAGGCAAAGGCAAGAAAAGACTTTTTTACAACGATTTCATGTGTGAGTAAATACCAAGACAGCTATTTGTAGCCTGTGAACACTACAGGTCTGCTGACAAGCCTTCATATTGCAACTGTGCTTAAGGTCCATCTCTCACAATTTATCGCAAAGCTGCTTAAGATGTCACTGGTAAGAGCTAGCAAATTTGTCAGCAGAGGTGTATCTATGTCCAAACTGGGCAGGAGAACAAAGCCAATAAGTGCCACGCTGGTAAAGAGCAGTCAATCATAATTTGACAGAAATATGTTGGACAATTATTTCCGAACATGATCGCATTTACGCAGGTCAGCCCTTAATTACAACAAGCTGACAAAACTAGGAGTATTGACTCATGAGCACAGGCACACTCAAGCTGGCTGGCTGGAATGAACCCCTTGCAAAGCTGTTGCTGAGCAGTTCACAGCCTGGTCTATTAAGGTACCCTAAAACTGCTGCTATTTAAGCTCAGACATGTGGGTTGCAAACTGCAGTGGCTAAAACGCTGCTTTATGTTCAGTTGAGTCAAACTGTGCTAGAAATGGTGACCCCCAAGGGGGTGAGGTGGGTAAGCGGGGATGGAAATGGCATAAACTGTTTGACTTTGCCCTCAGTCAGCACCGAGATCCTACTGTAGCTGTCACACGCACACCACGCTGTGACTTGCGGCATCACCTAACTCTGGGGGGTGCTCTGCCAAAACCAGGCATTTATTGGATCCTTTTCTACCAGGCAAAGTGGGATTCTCTTTCCATTAGTTCACAAAGTTCTGCTGGGAGTGTAGTGCTACAAAAAACACATTGGAGAGTACACTTTATGTAGGAAGCTGCCAAACACCTCGTACGCAGGAAATCCCTCATGCCATCAGTACCACGAGCCACATTGGAAGCCACAGCCAGGTGATGCAGGAACTGAAATAGGCCCCTTATGACTATATATTGCATGCAATCAAATTCTGTTTTTTTCCCAGGTTACCTTTTTTGGATGTTCTTCTCTGTGATAAGCGCCCCGAGAGAACTTCCTATGGAGTTTTGGAAGAATTCAATTTCATTTGAAACATTTGGTCAGGAGGCTACATAATACATCAATCAAATTCAACTTTGTCTTCGTTTCTTACCTGGCTGTTAACGTCAGCAGCATGCTGTAACAGTACTGAAACCAGCTCCTTGTGTCCTCTGTCACACGCCCAGTGGAGCAGAGCCCGGCCCTGCAACATCCAGGAGAAAATTAACAAAGCCAGCCAAAAAAAAGCACAGAGAAGAATCGCAGTCTTGCTTATAAGCATTGAGTACCAGTAGCAAAGTTAACAAAGACTTTTAAGAAAAACTATACTAATATTAGCATGCAGTGTATTATTGCTCCCGATTTGGACTTAGAGAATAATGCTAGAAATGTTGAAAGTGACACATAATTCAATTTTTCATTAATTTAGCATCAAACCCACAAGCCAGGAAAAAATTTGGTGAAAAAAGCGGGAACGCGTGAAAAGCAGGAGCGATGATATGATTTGTCTTCCTATGTAGATTTGGGATTTCAACAACTCTGACTTTTCTGGGAACAATGACTTACACAGTAAGGGTAAGATTTTCAATGGTGGCTAAGTCACTCTGATGCCAAGTCCACAAAAGCTCATTCCACTGGCAGGTCTGAAACACTCAACCCACCAGCGCTGCCTCTGCTGCAACAGAAGACTAAAACTGGGTGTCTGGGCAGGCATCACCCACAACTGCACCCCTCTCAGCTCTGCAACACAGGCTACTGCATCCATGCCTCTGGCCCTTCCCAAACCTCCGCAGTTTTCTTCCCACCCCCTTTCTACAAGTCTCTGCACACCTGAAGTCTCTCTGCACGTCTCTGCCACCACGGGAGGGGATGTTTAGATTGTCCTGCCTGTCAAGGACATGGGAAGTGCCGTAGGACCCCTCTGAGGGCTGACACACACATCTGAACACCCAGCTGGCCTTGGAAAGGGCTGTGGGTATACTGAAGTGAAGCCAAACTTTTGGGGTTGGGTTCACGGGTGCCATTGTGATTCTGGGCTAGAACAGCCCAGCCTGTGAAAGGTAACGTTTGTTTTTGCAACAGGACATCACAGCAGAGCTGTGGTACAGTTTCACGCACTTTGACAGCCCTGCGCTGAGGCTGGAGCCCTTATCCTCTTATAATGCAAAAATGCATTCCAAGCAGTGACACAGCCTTTTGACAAGCAGCTTTAAGACATTTTCTATGAACCGTAGAGGATTTTATATATCGGCAGCTCCAAAGGTAGCTCAGGGTAGTCTTCCTTGTTTACTATGTACACGTAGTAAATTAGACTTACTGTTAGTATCAGCCTCTCCTGATTTAGAACGGCATGTGGCACACTAGCAGGGGATTCCTTGGAAATCACCCTGCAGATAACCAAAGAATCATCCCCCAAAGCTGTGACACTGTCAGACTGACCTGTGTTTTCCAGTATGCTACACAAAACAGTCACAGACCTTCACAGATGATATCAGTTAAATTAGCCCACGCCTGGTTATAAATCTCTTGACAGAGCAGTGGGGAACAAGGTGAGCAACTCATTTATCTGCTAATGGGAACTGAGAGCCAAATTTCCCGACCACGGTGCCAAAACAGCAGGAAGGGCAGAAGACACCTGCAACCGAAGCTCATGCTGCTTCTGCTGGATATTCTTGGGCAGGGCAGCAGAGGTAGAACATGATTTTGAGTAAGGAAATGCAATCTCAGACACAAGGCATTAAGCTTTTTAACACACTTTTTGACCCAGCAAGTAATTAATTTTTGTAACACATAATTTTAATGTTACACTAATTAACCTTGAATTAGAATGAATTTTCTGACAATGACTTTCTACGGAAGCACTGTTGACATCCATGGGCCACTTAATGATTAATATT
>NW_009650188.1:4588667-4596576 GCF_000708025.1 Charadrius vociferus | reverse complement strand
TTAAAACAATTGGTAAACATGGAAAGATCTTTAATTTGTGTTTAGCATCCTTAACTCATCTCTGGACTGGTAATTACTTAAGACATAGGATTTCAGCTGGACAAACACCAACTTTTTTTTGTGCTACAGATGTTTATTTCAAAAGAAAGAAGCACTATCTGCAATATGCACAATAGCAATGAATACTTCAACAGATGATTTCAGTTTCTTTATATATGTGTAGAGGAATAATATTGTAATTACACAACTGCAACTAATGTGCAAATACATGACAAAACAAAGGCATTTCCATCCTTTGTATCAAAACTCACGTTACAGATTAGGGGCTATAATATGTTGGTTTGCATTTGTCTCTGGACAAGCAGAATCTCATTTTATTGGTGCTGAACTTGGCTGAGACCAATAAAGGAAAACCAATTCTGTCAGCTCAGGGGTACTGCAGCACTGTGTGACTCGTCCCTTCCCATAACACTGGAAGGCTGGTTCTGCTGCAAATGTTGACTTCTGAACAAGAAAAGAAACTGAAGCCTGATCATCTATAGTCATTAAAAATCTCCTTGTGCTATTTGCAGGAGTATGGATTTCAAGTCTTGGGCCAATTCCACTTTGGGTAATTACACTCTGCTTACCTATATATTTTCTCTGCAATTCTAAATGGATACAATATTTTCCAATTAGTGCTTTAAATGGCTCTGCATTGTAATTGTGCACCATTAAAAAGCTGACACGTTCCACCCCAAGAAACGTCTGCATCCTTGCAGCATGCTATGCCTTAAACACAGGGTGTAAGACATTTTGGAGACCTTCTGTGCAAGAGCACACCATTTGATATGGAAGTAAAAATACCTGCAGAAGAATCTCAATCTACTTACTGTATAACGAAAAGCATTATTAAGAAACTTGTATTTAAAACAAGACAATAGTCACTGCTGTCTGTATAGTACCAGGCAAACTGAAACGCTGAGTTTCCAGCTAATGTACTTTTGCAGCTATACAGCTACAAAGTCTACTTGTTTCCCATGTCATCCTTAAAACAAACCTCAGCGACAAGACAAACAAACTGAATGTACAATTCAAGTCTTTGTCTAGTATGGGTATCACCTATGCACGTTGAAAAATTCTTTAGCGTGCACAGCTGCTGCTTTATATCAGCATATAGCATGTTTTTCTGTGTTTAAATAACATGGCAAAAATCTTAAGAGCCACAGATTGAGCTTTTCCAAAACAGTTGCCATGTGACTATTTCATTAAGCAATAAGAGACTCAAAGCAACGCGAATAATTTCATATAGGAAATCACTGCAGTACTGAGATCTTGACTAAATGTAATCAAATACCAAGGTACTCCCTCCATGCAATTCAAACACACAACAGTTGCTGCAGAAGTTACTTGAGAGGATGCATTTTCCCCTGCCTTTGAAGTATTTAATAAAAAAAGCATAAAAATAGCCCCAGTGCACTAACCCTGCCTCTTAAATCTTCTGTGCTTTGCTTGGATAACCGCTGCCAGCTTGGCCAGCTTCTGCAGCAGTTTCTCAAGCCAACAGCACATCAATTTTGCTCAGCTCCAAGTCACAGGGTGTTCACAAACAAAGCACAGGACAGGGATTTGTCTCAGATATACCGAGTCTCAGCAGACAAACGGATGGGAATGATTTTCACATCAATTAGCCAGTGCAGAGAAAGAGGAGAACAAAGCCAAACTGAATAGATGTGCTACAATATTAAGCTATATTTCTAGGCATGTTGTTTGCAGCCGTAATGGCTGTATAGCAACGAGAGCCCCTCCAACTTGTGGCAAGTGTTTTATTACTGGTAATTAAGAAGAGATATATATAGAATGGCTGCATCCCCCCGTGATAGCAAAAACAGTGAATGGAAGGGCCGTTGTTGCAATTAGACAGGTAAACTTCAGATTTGATTTGGAAGTCAATTACTTTCAGAGCTCTGAAACATTTGGGGAAGTTTTTCTAATGGGAGTAAGCCTGTACATCCAAAAGTATGTCGTCCTTCTTCAATCTCATTTTTCCCCCCGTCCTTTCCTTGGCAAGCTGGCACCAATTTGGCACTTGCTGTCTCAAAAGCACGAGGATCTGGGACTAAGCGGGCATCATTTCAGATGCCTTTCATTAAAGTTTTGGCAAGGGCTTAAGTACTACACACAGGTAACATGTTTGTTTACTGGGATTTCTCCAACAATTAAAAAAAACAAAAAATCTCTGTCTACAACCTCCACAGCCCTTGGCACGAATTACAAAAGCAACTCATCTATGCCTTTGAGCAGTTTCTGGTTTGTTAAAAGTTGAAGAAATAATATTCTCAAAAAACGCAGCAAGCAATCCACACTACCAGGATGTGCCAGTGGCAACTTCACAGCCACAGTCCATTTCTTATTTCATTAGTCCTGCTGACATACATAAGAGAAACGGCTTGTTTTAGTCTGTGCTACTTCTAAGTGAATGCAAGCTATTCTGTTGAACTCTGGGCAATTTAGATACAGTAAATGGAAGCTTGTACATGATTACTGTCATTAGATTCTTTGTTTAATTCTAAATTGAAGTTTATTACATCCAAACTGTTAGCAGATATGCTGGCTCGAATGCTGTACATGAAGATCTTTATTTCTTGTGGGGCAAAGACCACTTATGCTTTGAAAGTTGCCGTGTGCATCTGTTTAAACCCCAGAGACTTCTATAGCCCTTTCTTAAATCTTTTTGCTCCGAGTAAGTTGGCTTGTCCCCATTTTACGCTTTTTATTTCAGGTTTGCACAAAATGAGGGGATACAATTAGATACAGTACTAATGCATCTCATAAAAATAAAATCTAAACACCTTACAACCTCAGTCAAGTCTTTATTGTACAAGGAAAGGCTGAGCCTAGCATCTTTGCAGTTAAGTTTGGTGCTTCAGTAGATTTTGTTTCATAACAAGTTAACTCTTTGTATGTATCCCTGCTGCCATTTTAAATTTATATGCATTTAAATCAAAGGATTGACAGTGTGAGTTATGTTCAGAGGGCTAGGAGAGGCATCTTTTGGATATGGCAGGATGCATTTATACAGTAACACTAAAATAGTTAATAAAAATGACAAGATTATGCTTGCATACACTTCACTCTACCAAAGGCTCAGTCTGGGTTATTTCTAGTCTAAAATCGGTTCTAAAACTTCAATCAACCTGCACGATATTGGAAAATAAGCTACCCTCCAGATTGCGAAGAACCTGTTTGGATACTGAACAACACTGGTAATGGTTTCAGCTCTTTAACATAACATTAAATATTTCTTTCAGATTTTTCTTTAAAAAAAAAAGGTTCTTCCCTATTTGAGCATTTGCTGAGGTAAGCCAAAATCACTGAGACTGAAAATTTTATTTATAAGGGAATTTTGCACCAGCGGGAATCTTTCCATGAGCCCTTCACCAATAGGCAGGGCTTTCAGCTCCTAACTGTGCTGAAGCAATTCCATACTCTGCAACAGTCATGTGCATTAGTTCAGAAATAGGTCTTCTCTTACATCAGAGACTCATGGACAATTCCCAAAGAGGATGTCACCTAGCAGTTTTCAGATCTGTCTCTAAACATTAATGTTGTTAGAGCACAAAAATATTTCAGTCCTCTTTCACCAAATGTTTTGATTTTTTAAAAAACCCAAAATTTATTTGGCTGAAAACAAGCACATTTGCTGCTTGAACACAAAGGAAAGTACGAGCTTCTGAACACTGCTAACTATGAAAGAGCATCTTGCCAGTGGAAATGAAGCAATGCTAACATGACGTGATTGCACACTCATTGCAAGCATGTGATCCCAAAAAGGAGCTTTTATTAGTGAAAGGACTCCAGCCATGTTCTGTGGGACTCTCCTGGACATTTACTTCTGTAACCTGTGATCAGCAGAAGGAAGGATGGAGCTCGGTAATGGTAGCAACTGTGTGGCACATGACAGTTTCAGTTCATTGAATTTATGATGTGAAATTCCAACCCTGATCGTGAACACCCTCCCTCCTCTCCTCTGAAAATTAATTCACATGAATTCCTGATTAATAATAAAAGGCCGTGCCATCAGCATTCAGAGCCCCAGCCGGGGCTGTCATGGCTCAGAGGGCAGAAATCTGCTTAGAGCTACAGGAGAACCCAACTGAATTTGTGGCGTCTCAGTCTATGAATGTGTAAGCACTTCATCTGTTCACCAAAAATACAATGTGCTGGAAAGCAGCAGGCAAAAGTAGCTGTACATACGATGGACCACGAGCAGGGCTAGGTGGCAGCATGCAAGCATTGAAACCAAAGCGATAAAGCTGGTACCTCTACATTTGCTGAAGGATGAACAGGAAACTCTCCACACCAGGTGTTTACTTTTACCAAGAGAAGGATCAAGCCAATTCACGATTCTAGACACTTATCTTTTTCTTGAGTTTTCCGACAATGCCTGTATTATCTCTCTATGGGGAAAATGGTGTTTTGGGTTTGATGAGCAGAGAAAGACTGGATTATGTCACTGCTTTTGTGAAGCTGGAAAGCAAGCGTCACTCATTTGACCTCCACTTGGGAATGATGAAAAGCTGATGGCATGGCAGAAATCCTACTTCAACCATGAACAGAGTTCATTGGTCAAAAAAGCCATTTCCCTCATTTCCTACTTCTATTTGACCACATTTAGTGTACCAGTTGGGGAAGGGGGGGGAGGGGGGTATACAGAAGATCTTATTCTGCAAGTGCCTGCTGGCCTTGTTAAAAATAATATAGAAAGTAAATTTCTGATATGCTACAGCATCACAATTAGTACATCCACACTACTAGAAATCCAGTGGAAAGCTATTTTCAAATAGATTATCCCTGCCTCAATGACCAAGCGTTTGTCCAACTGTTGTAGCACCTTGTTACAACAATCCTAACCAGGGAATTTTGAAAAGGAGTGGCACTGAATTAATACACAAAACAGTTAAAAGATTGATGGTCTTTATCTTTTTCTCCATACCTCCTCATCTGTGACATTCACATCCACTTTTTTTGATCGAATGGCTTTGGTTACATAGTCAATGTTGTTTTCTCTGCAGTAATCAAAAATGTTCTTGTCCTCTTCCCTATTCAGGAAACAAAAGCAAAAGAAGCACCGTGTTACTGCACAACACAAAGACCACATGCACATCATATGCTCCAACTTTGCTACAGACATTTCAGTAGTATCACTGGACTGAAACAGATGCCCAGTATTGCAGTCATGTGATAATGTTTTTTTTTTTTTTTTCCCAAGGTAAGAGACAAAGGTCCTTCTTCCTAGAAAACAAAGGTTGTTTTAAACAATATTGTGCCAGGACAAAAGTCAGTTTACTCCTGTGAACTGGCACAAGAAATCTATAAAGTTAGCCAGCAAAAACCATGTTCAAGTCCTGGTATAAATCACTGCAATCCCACAGAAGACAAAAAGCTAAAGCTGCTCTTGTCCCTGCCATACATACTTATAAGAGCCACTCCGGGTCAGACCAAAGACCCTTCTGACGCCATCCACCTCAGACAGTGGCCACTAATGGTGGCTTGGAGAAAAAAGCAGAAGAAAGAGGACACGTGCAAAGTAATCTGTCCCTGGTTAGATCCTCCCAGCTTCAGAAACTCAGTGGCTTAAGGATTTCTGTAGTTAGAGGCTGCATCCAGATAAGCGTAATTATCAGCCTTTTCCAGGTCCTTTTTCCACTCTATTCTGCTCTTTAGCCCATTCATACTCTTGGCCTCTCTAAAGGACAAGCTCTACAACTCAGTGTTTTGTGTGCGAAGGGGTTAACAGTGGGCAAGTACTTTCTTTTGGTAACTGCTATTATTGGGTACTCTTTGGTAAGTAATTGTCCAGGGATTTGTGAAGTCTTTGGTGTTGGTCTTGGAATCTGACCACAGGGCTTGTTTTTTGTTTTTTTTATTATTTTTTATTTACCAGCCTGCAAGTGACCTAAATTGCACTCCTACTTTTTGTGTTGACACTGTTAAGACAAAGCTTGACCGTGATCTCTGCTCAGGGCAGCAGGCTGGCATATGCAGAGGCACCAGCACGTTTCTGTGCCAGGACGTCAGCGCGTGCTCGCTCAGGCTTGCTTGCAGGCAGGAAGATCAAATTGTGGTGTCAGAAGTGCTTGAGTTACACCTATGGCTTCTTCTAGAGCTAAAAGCAATACCCTGGCTTCAGACACAGTAAAAACTTCTGTTCTTACCAGCTATCTAAACAGAACCTCTAATGAAGTTAAGACCTTTCACGGATTCTTAAGACATTACAAAAGAGCTTTCTGTGAGTGACTGGAGCTGCAGTGCTTTGTGGCAGTTAGAAAAGCAAATGTTCGGAATCTTTAGCAAAGAGACAGAGCAGACATTTTTATCTCGCTGTACAAATCTGCACTCACATATCTAACTATGGGAAGTTACTGAAAACAGTATTGCTGAGAAAGTACAACTCTCTTACCATCCACACTGGTATGCCAGTGGAAAGTGACTTACTCCAACACAGCCAATTTTCCTAAGGGAAGGGGTTATGCCATACTAGCATGAGGGACCTTCACACTGATACCTTTCGGTATAGATACACTGATACAACTGTGTTGCTAGTAAGGAGTAAAGAGAAGATGTCATTGGTTTTCTAGAAATAAACCAAAAGCCCACACAGTAGCCTTCCTTTCTAGTTTCCAGATGAAAACTATGGCTCAAATGAACACATCAGTGTTGCTATGGGACTTGGCAGCTTCACAAGAGTTAAACACAAAGTAGTTGCCTCTCATGACATCTCCAGTTTTCAATCACCTTAACTTAAGATGGCCTGGATGTTCAGCAGAACCCAGACCTGACAGCCTCAAAGGAAACTCCTCATAAAAATGGGAGATTGCTGGAGCGGGTCAGACCCAGCAGGGAGGTCGTTCTGCTGTGGGCCTTTCGGGCAGGAGAGAACAGCCTCTGCAATGCAACGGGGCAGTTTGAGAACTGTTCTCTGGTGCTAAAAGGTAACAGCACCCCGATTCATCTGCACTGCTGTCAACCTCACAGGCTGAAGAACATCAAAGCAAGGAAAAGTACAATCTAAATGTTATTTTCATTTCTGAGCAATGGGTTACAAAGAAAAAGTGACACTCTTCGACCTGTAGTCTGAAAAAAATGAAGATACCAGCGTCACCAAGACCATGTCCCCTGCTCCCACCAAGACAGGCAGAGCTCCATGACACAACTTTGACTTCCAGTCTTATTATTATTACACCTGGCTAACTAAGTTACACTCAGTTCTTCAGACCTCAAGCATGCCTTTCCTTCCTCAGTGCCAGTAAAACGTGGGAAAAAAAAGTGCTGATACTTAGCTCCTGCAATAAAGTGCTGCTTTCTCCAAAGAAGTCGCTTCCTCTCACCTCTCTCTCACATTGCTCCTTCAGTAGCACCGTTCTCCTGCACAACACACCTATTCTTTGTACACAAGCAGTGCTTCCTCATAGTGGACTTGGACCTTTCTAGCAAAGAGCAAGATGCTGCACAAGTTTTCACACTCCATGTATAGGCCTAGGGACATTACAAAAGTCTTCCAGTCTCTTAACCATTCTCTCATGAACTCATTCACTGGAGGTCTTGCCTGTACACTACACAAGCTCTTGGGAAATAGATCCCTGCATGCTTTAGATGCAATTACTTTGAAATCTGGGGAAAAAAAGAATCTCATGGCGGGATTAGAAAAGGCAAAAGCTTATATTGCTCGAGATAGAGCTTGACAGATTCATGATGGAGGTTATGAGACATGCCTGCCCCCACTAACAAGGGTTGATTTGATATGCTGGGAAGTCCCTCTAGTCCTACCGTGTTAGTCCAACCTCTCAAACACACCCTTGGCTGCTGAAAGCAGCCTTCTGGGTGAAGTTGTTTTTCAAGACAACACTGTACAACAACTTGGTTCAGC
>NW_009650188.1:4579180-4588644 GCF_000708025.1 Charadrius vociferus | reverse complement strand
CACTTCATTTATTACGGATCACTCTTTCTTCCATAACACCAAAGCAGAGGCCAGTCTCTCCTTGCTAGAGAAGTCCACAATCATCCTCAGTTACTTACTCCCGGGTGATCTTCCACGTCACAACCACGAGCTTAGGCTGTGCCCTCCACCCCTGGCAGTGATGCCACCCAGTCAGCCTGGGTGCCGGTATTTCTGCATGCCGCAGAGCCCGGGCAGCTCAGCCGTGGCCGCACCTTGTACCGCAGCACCAGAGGTACCAGCAGAGCCGAAGGTATAGGGCAGCGACAAAGCAACCATGCTGCAGGGTCTGCACCAGCAGAGAGAGGGCACGTTAATACTGACGTAGCAAAGCCAGGCGATCTTCCTACCACAGCCTCCAGACAAGACTTCTACAGTCTTTTCCTGAGGATATCATCATCTGTAACAGGGAAATGACCTGACACAGCTATTTGGATATGATTTAGCTTTTCTGGAATAACCACCTCTGCAAATGCTCTATATACCCCCCTTCCAAAAAACCACTTTTCTTTCAGAGGTCTCCACAATGGAATTAATCCAGAACAGCAATTTCCCCACATGAAGATAAGGTTTTGGGAAATTTTGTCTTTCTGCTTGCATTTATTTGTCAAGCTTTAAACCATTCCTCTGCCCCCGATGCCCCCTTTAGAAAGAAAATTAGCATATATTATCTCCAACTTTTCTATAAATATTGCCAAAGAGAAATGAGCCCTTTCCTGAATAAATTTGAGAGAAGTCCATACAGTCCTAAGAAAGACATTTTACCTGCAAACTAAATAGTATGTGAAGCTGTGCTTCAGACATTTAAAACAATTTCATCTAGTCATGTGGCAAAACCAGAAAGGGAAATGGAGAAAAGAGCTCAGAGAAGTAAAAATCAGATTTTTGGAGAGACCAATACTAGGGAAAAAGCTCCACTTGAATAGTGAATGGAATAAAGACAAGTTACTGTTATTTGCTAACTTTGCATTTAAAACCACAGAGGGCAAGTAAGAAACAACTTGAAAATCTTGTAACTCAGAGATTTTCTTCCCCCCCTTCATTGCACATGTGCGTATGTGTACATAGTGAATAATCCCTCCACTGTAGTAGCTACAGGAAAACAACAAGGATGCAGTGTTTTCATCAGACCAGTTCCTAGCAGAAATTTGCAATCCACATAAAACTGGTAAGAGTCAGCAGCAAGGCCTGGAAACTGGTAGAAACAGTCTAAAACCACACAGACAGAGGTACATCAGAAATACAACAGTAAGTAACACTGCAAAGACATTGCTCAGATAATGGGGGGGGGGAAATCATAGGATTTCTATCAGTATTTTCAGAAAAATCTCAATTTAAATAAAAATATAGCATTCAAAACATCTTCACATGGGAAAGACCATGAAACTCAACCTAAAGGAGATGTGCACAATTATTTAAAACTGGTAGTTAAAAGGAAGAGCGAGATGCAATTTTGTTTCCATGTCTGATACACATGCACTGGCACTTTTTGTTGAGCTAAAAAAGTCTTCAACTCAGCGACCACTTGACTGTCAGTAAAAGCAGTGAATGTGTTTATATCTATTTCTTGAGGATGGCCAGAAGGGTTTCTCTTCTCCCTTGCTGACACATGTTCAACTCCCAAAGCTATTTTATTTTGCTCTCCCCTGTCCCCAGTAAGAGATGCTAACTCTGATTTAATGTTGAGCTGAAGCATACCTGTTGCATGCAGGTAACACTTGGGCAGCTTTTTCATTCTTGAATAAAAGGAAGCGGAAGGACTTAAACCAAGCCATCTCTTCCCAGGCTTGGAAGGCTTCATAAGCCTTCTTCATAAACTGTCCAAAACAGATGTTTTGAGCCGACAGTTTTTAAACAGCTCATGGAAAAGATCTTCCACTGGTTAATCAGCCTTCACTTCTTACCTGGAGTGCTATAAACCTATTTGCTTCCTAAACAGCCACCGAGAATGCCATGAAAAAGGGCACAGAAGAGACCTGAAATTCAGATATTCTACTCTTGTGCAGATAGCATCCTCCAGGTTTGCCGCGTCCCCTTCCTCCCCCCTCGCAGGTTACCTCCAGCACAAAGCTCTAGGCAGAGGGCTGCGATCAGGTGCTATTTTGGGCGTCCTCTCCCCTTTTCCCGGGGCTGATCCAAGCCACATCCCAGCGGAGATGCTGCGGGGTGGCCCCTGATGCCACTAACAGGTGGCTTCGCCCGTCTGCTTGGCACGGCGCTGCCGAGCGAGCGGGAGCGCGGTGGAGCGGAGCAGGCAGCACGCGGGGAGCCGAGAGACACTCGCAACACTTACTGTTTATGTCAAGGCCCTCGGCCCCCAAGGGACCCATTTTCACATAATCTATAATTATCTCTTCGCTTTAATCGCCTCGTCACTTCTGAGGCTCTCCTGGGCACAGGAAGAGGAAAAGCTCATTAACTGAACCTTTTCTCCTCTCTCCAGCCACCCATAGCTTTTAATTGCTTGGTGTTGTTATTATCTATCAGTGCAACTGGGATCATTTTCATAAGAAAGGGTGGAGGGAGGGAGGGAGGCAGGAGTGGGTCCCTGAGGTATGCACCACAGACAAACCTTTGCTTTCTCAATTATTTATGCCAGCTGAGGTTTTACAAGCTGAATAAATCCATAACTCAAGTTTATTTTGAACCGGCAGGCCATCCCAGGGGAAGTGTTGCCCACTTGCCGGCACACTCGCGTGCCGTCCTCCGAGAGCAGCGGGGACATAGCAAGACATGTGTCATCCAATTCCCCACCCGTTGCTGCGCCGCCGCATGCACTTTGGTAGATTAGAGGCGGCACCGGAGAGGAGGTGGCCGTGCAAACCCCAAATAGAAGCCGCCACCAAAGGATGTGCTCTCCCAGAGGGAAGGCAGGCCTGAGCCAGGCTTCCCCTTTGCACAACAAAGCAAAGCCCCAAAGGTCACCACTCCGGGGACAATAAAAAGGGGGGGAAGCAATAAACTTGGCAATCATCTTGAAGTCAGGGACCTGCCTGCTAAAGATGACCAGAAGACCATCCATTTCTAAATAACACCGACCTGAAAAACACAACCAACCAAACCCCAGCTGCCTGGACCCGCAGGTGTTTTGTTTGAGGCGCGCCACGGCTGAGCACACCACGGGCTGCTTGGGCTCCGCAAAACCGGGAAAGCTCTTCCACAGGGACTGCACAGCCCGGCATTTGTGCAAGCGACAGACATCTGCGGCACAGCCACCCAAATGCACGCACAATACCAGCGCAAGCCTGTAATTCCCAACACGGCAAGGATGCCGGCTCCCACACCTCCACGGCTTTGCACTCATTTCCAGCACTGGTGTTGCAGAAAGCGGGACTGGAGGGAAGAGAACAAAACCCCAGTCGTGCTCGTCTCAAAAGCTGTCGCCGCTCCAAAGTAGCATCCTTGCAATGGATGCTGGAAGTAGCTCTTTAAAATTCAGCAGCCTTTGTGCCTGACCACACGCAGCGACCTCTGGTATTTTCTGCCAAAACAGTTCATTTGTCTCACACAACAACTAATCAATTCCCGAGGCCATCCATCACGGGAGCTCGCGCGAGCCGGCCCGGCAGTGGGGCCAGATGGCTGCTGCGTTAGTGGGATTAATACAATTCTGATAGATTACACGGCATCAGGCAGGCTCCCAAATATGAGGGGTGCCTGCTCCGTACCCCGATCCTAAACGAAGCCCCGCTCGCGACCGGCATCACTCCTAAGCATCACGGGAAAGCGCAGAAGTTTCTACAAGAGAAGGGCTTCTTCAGCATCCCTCGGGATGGCAAAATTGTAAAGCCAAGCTCAGGGAGGCCTCCGTGCTGACTGGCGGACGTTGTTCCCATCCCAACACACTGAGGCCGTGTGGAAGCGGCCCACGGCAGAGTGCAGGAGGGCTCCTCCAGTGGAAGGGGAAAGGGACACGGATGCGTCTGGCAACATTATTCTGCGTTCTCCATCTGCCAAGTCAATGCTTTCGTTTCCTGGAAACACTTGTAAACTGCCTACCCCCTCATCCCCGCTTTAAAGTTGAATTTCCAATGCTACAGTATTTTTGGCATCTCCCTCAGTTTGTGTCTAAGATTAGATTTATATTGGTGACACATCAGTCATCCTCATCTCACTGCTCATTTCCCAGGTTTGTGAAACTGTAATTATAGCTATTTGATCATGAAAGAGCTCAACTACTACTGCTTTTGTTCTGGTAATAAGATCAGAAAAGAGACAGAAAGCTTTATGCAGCAGTAGAAAACCCCACTGCTATACCCAGCCTGAAATCACAGATAATTTCTAAATCCTTCCTTCCAGAGGAACCTCCAAGTCCCATCATCAGTCACCAGCATGCATTATTTTTATGTAATGCCCAAAGTGAGATAAGTGATTTGCAGAGAAACACAGAGGCAGAGCACTATGCTAACACATTCTGCAACTGCTCCCCATTAGTCACTGGGGGTACTTGAGCTCTTTATTGCCAGGGTTTATTAATGACTCCTAATTGATGATCAGTGCCCAGCACCCCAAAGTAAATAACTGCTATGCCTCATTAGCTCAAGAGACCTTATCCTGATTTGAGGATTGATCTATGAACACACAAATTGCACTGATTTAACCGAATCTCTTTCTAAATTGATTTAATTAGATCGGTATAACCTGTTTCTATGGATGCTCTTGAATTTATTTGGAATCAGTGCAATGTACTTCTGCGAGCCAGACTGACCATTTTTCTATCTTGTTCTCAAAGCAGAAACATTTGAGATAATTAGCGATAAGGCAAAATCAGCCCTGCCACCATCCCAGTTCCTCCTACTTCTGATCCACCTGACTTTAGGGTAGGGTATGGTTACTCCACTTTGTCCAACAATTACAGATTTACACCCTAAACCCCAAAGCATGTCATTCCATAAAAGGAATGTAAACATAATTTTAGACGCTCAGTTTGAAAACAATGGCATTGCTGGTTTGCTAATTTACTGCCGATGGTAAACTGGTGGTTTACACTATTTAAAATGAGATCTCTCATCTTTCTATCATATAGCAGGAGCTTGAAGGAGGCTAATCATTTGTTAAACTGTTCAAAAGATTCTGGTAAGAATAAAATAAGTGAATCTGCTCATATGAACCTTCAAAACTCTGCACTTGCATTCTTGTCTATCTCCTGGTGCAAGGCAAGGTTGTGAAGATTCCGGGGCTCCAGATAAATTAGACAGCCTTTTCCTGCCTTTGCATCAGCAGAATCCTAAAGGGCTGTGAGGCTAATCATTTGTTAAACTGTTCAAAAGATTCTGGTAAGAATAAAATAAGTGAATCTGCTCATATGAACCTTCAAAACTCTGCACTTGCATTCTTGTCTATCTCCTGGTGCAAGGCAAGGTTGTGAAGATTCCGGGGCTCCAGATAAATTAGACAGCCTTTTCCTGCCTTTGCATCAGCAGAATCCTAAAGGGCGTATGGTAGGCTGCGTTTGGCAGAGTAATGCCTGCTGAGAAATTGCTTTCAGCGGTCTGTCAGAACCCAGGGCTGATGAGGACTCAAGTTTTAGTTTTTAGTACACAGAATATTATTTTTTGCTTATTCCGGGTTCCTCAATAGGATAAATATTTCCCTGTTATAGGATCATATCAACAGCCCTGGGAAACAGAGACTAAAGTGGTTTGATTTATATTCCCATTTTTGCAAGCTTGTTATGAAGGTTCAGTAAGGCCCACCATAGACAACTGAGTCAATAAAATAGTCTGCAAAGTTCCTTTTCTCATATCTTTGGTTTCGAAGTAGTACACAAATACACACTGAACTTTCAGCGTGGGACTTACCAGTAACTATCAATGTGTTTAAGTTTATGCTGGCTCAAGCTATTAAGTTTTCTGTCCCCTTAAACATCTAATTTTCTTCCTCTACAGAAAATGCCTTTTTTCGATTTACAAATGCACTGAAGTATTATTGAATGCTAATCTTATGGTCTTGTAAGTAACCACTCACAGCCTCAGAAAAGTCACCCTTCTCAGGTGAGCGGTAATACTATCGAGAGAATTCACTCCATGCTTTAAATAAACTTGGATGCCAAATTGAACGCCTAGGCCCGTCCTTCTTTGGCTCATCTGCTTCCAGATTTTGTACCAGTGCAATTTTGCTGTTTAGGGCTATGCTTTTACTATTATAATTATCACCATTAGAGACGTGCCTATACTTGTGCACATTTATTCCCTGTTGTAGTAAGAGAACGAACAGTAGACAAAAGTCGTAATACACGAGCAACTGCACCGAGAAATCTGAAGCTGTACAACCTGCATGTGGGTGAGATTATGACGACACTTGCCTACTTCCTATCTCGCAACTGAAGACACCAATGCCTGCGAGCCAAGCTGTGCTAATGGACCACATGAGTTTCCATTCTGCCAGCAGAGACAGGAAACTTCATTTAACTCACTTTCAGCAGAATCACCCTATTCCAGCTGTGTCAGAGACTACATCTACCTACAGCCAATATAGCTATGCTATACTAGATATACAGCACATATTTCCTCATGGTATGTGTGGGAAAAATGTATTCAGAGATGTACTTACCTTCAAGTCCTGCGCAAGTCATATTCTTATGGAAATAAAGACAAAAATATGACAAGAAGATTTAGTCAAGCCAACCAGGGTAAACTCTGTTTTTCTGTATATTGTGCTGTATTTTATATCCAAGAAGGGGCGCAGGCAGTACTTGGGATAGCCAAGACGCCAAAAGCACCGTAGGACTAAGCATGGCTCACACTTAGCACCCAACACTGGGCAGCACTGACATGTTCCACTCCTAAAAGAAAAGCTCAAACAGGATTTAAACCACAAGGTCAAACTATGGCATGAAGGATGTTGGCCAAGACTTACGTTGACAGAGCAGGGAAGAAAAGGAGCTTGTGGCTAGGAGAACTGCTATTCCTCAGAGAGTGCGTTAAAACAAGATCAAACCTGGCCACCTCTGGTCAAGGTCCAGGTGCAAGTTAAAGATGTGTTGGCTCTCCGTGTGAGGCGGAGAAGGCTACTTCTGGCCAACTGTTCCATCTCACTATAAAGTGGATTGCAACACTGAGGGAAGTGCCTGCACTACTGCTGAGCACAAAACTGCCGCTGAATTTGCTTACTCAGAATGCAGCCTTATCAATTTGCACCTGAGTTCTTTGCAAAGGGTTTGGAGCCACCTGCTCAAGATTTATTTTTCGTTAGTTTGTGACAACAAGTCAAAGAAATGCTGTGTTAGAGTTTTAACACTTCAGGCAAATTCTCAGTAAGCTTGGGAGGCTGCGTGTAGAGAAATCAGTGTTTATCTTTTAAATTCCTGGGACTAAAATGATGCAAGACATTCAATAAAACAAATGGGATCACATACACATAAATGGATGACTGCAACACGACAGCAAACACTGCTCAAAAATTTAGTCTTCTCTGACTGTTCACCTTAACTAAAAATACGATTCCCTATTCTGAGAGATCCTCCAGACAATCATTTAGGTATTGGAGTTAATATTATACCCATGATTAGTAGTCTGGAACAGTAAAAACCAACCAAACAAGAAAACCCAGCCGTCCTTACTCAGTAGCTAATGTCACTTACTACTTGCACCTTGACAGTTTTTAAATAGCAACCATTCTAGTTCAGTAAATGCGTTTCTGCTATGTGAGCTGTGGAAGCTAGGAAAAATTAAATTTGATATAAGGTACAAACTCTCCCTGAAGGCAAACACTGTCCAACATTAAAACCTTCACTGAACAACCCTTAATGAACATATTGGTAAAGAAATAACTGCTTGAAAAAGGTAGTGTCTGAATAGCTTTCTATTAAAGATATCCAATATTACCTTTTTTTAGCCATATAACTGAAAAATGGGAAGCCTTGCCCTTCCCCCACATCTTGCGCTAGGGAAAGGTTACTACCTGGCAATGATACAGGCAGTTATTGATTTAAATGATTATGGACCTGAAAAGTTCTTTCCTGTCATTTATTATCCTGTTGTAGTTGCCACCACACTTGTGCAATATTGAAAAAAAAAAAAAAAGGCTTAACAAAATGACATTAGAAAAATACTGTTTTAACTGAAGTCCAGCACAAATAATCACCTGATTGTTTCTTCTTGATATAATGAGCTGACAACAGGGCCTCCAAATGCAGTTTTGCTTTCCTTTCCCCTCTTCTCTTCTGTCTGAAAGAAAAAGAAAGATTGGTCCAGCATCCTTGCTCCCATCCCGTTCCAGCCTGTGCCACCCCTCTGCCATCTCCCACCCCTTCCCCTGCCCCAGAGATGGGATCAGCCCTCTGGAAGCCTCATCTTCATGGCAGACGGTACCCCGTGACCCTACTCCATCCAGAACAGCTGGATGGATCTCTCAGCAAAACCAGATCAATGCTCCTCTGAAGGTGGCCCAGAAGGGTCACACAAAAGGTAGGCTTGGTATCCTCACCGTCCCACTCACAACAAGCCAACGCGTTGCCTCCTCAGCACTCCCAGCCATGGCCCCTTAGGACCCAAAAGCTGAGCCTCTGTGAGGTAGCATAATGTTACGTTACTAGATTGCAAAGCTTGCCTTTATAAATCTATTTAATATAGATTTAAAATTAAATTTTATAATGGGCAGCACTTCCAAATGATTTACTCCCAGGAACTCTAGGATTCTGCATGTTTCCCACCATAATAGAAATGAACAATTAGAATAATGATTGATCGATACGGAGCCTCAGGCCTACCTTTTCAAAAAAACATCCTGCAGCTTGGGCTCTTCAATTGCCTGACTTTACATTGATGCCGGACTTTCAGCAAAGGGTAAGTGCCTGCTGTCTGAAAGCCTGACCCTATTAGGGGGTACAGGGCACCAGAAACCCTAACTCTTCTTAGGGCATCTAGCATCTTGGCCTTCGGGTAAGCGGTCAAAACTGGTTTGCAATTCGCAGCAGTAATTCCTTATAAAACCAGCCCATTAATTGCAACACGCTGTTGTCAGTAGACAGGTCTGTGGCTTTCCATGGTGAGAGATTATCACACCCAGGGTGAATAAAATCAGAAACACAGGGAAAGCCGTCCCAACCTCTAGCAGTCTCTCAGTAGCTGCAAAACATTGCTGCTTACGCCAAAAAGCATTGCTGCCTCATCAGAATTCTACCTAGAAAGATGTTGATTTTTTTAAAAAATAAAACCTGCGTACATTTCTTTTTCTTCCTGTTCCCTAGGTTGCTTTTGTTTTAAATCAATCTACTGTTTCCCCACAATACATTTAGTTTTACATTTTGCCCAGTTTGAGCCAACCAGTTCCACTTTTCAGCTCTCCTGTACCAGCCCAAAGCCATAATATTTGGGTTTGCAGGTATCCGATGTACTTGTTTATAAGAAAAAAATGGAAAGGAAATTGGCTTCAAAAACTATCCTACGGTGAGTAGGCTTTCTCTAATTTAGAGTAAAAGGTGACATGAAGTTCTCCTTTCCTGA
>NW_009650188.1:4577220-4579140 GCF_000708025.1 Charadrius vociferus | reverse complement strand
AGCTTCAGAGTCTCTACAGTGCAATGCCCCCTTTAAAAAATTATTTAGCAGAGAACCTTACTGTCCATCAATTATTTGCACACCACTTATAAAGAAAATTAATTTCAGATCATAAATACAAAATTATTCTATAAAAAAATTTCTATAAAATGAAGCTATACTCACAACTAGTCTGCTTTCTTTGATATTGAAGGACAGTGGTCATTCAACCAGTATCAGAAACTACAAACATTTTTTAATCTATATTCTTTCATTTCTTCCCACTACAGTTTTCGGTTGTTGCTTTTTTTTCCAAGGTCAGAAACAACACTTGAGAAAATACATTTCATCTTTCTAGAGTCTGAAATTGTAAAAAAAGGTTTCTTGGATTAAGTTCACCTTCTTTACACAACCAATGCATTGCTACCAAAGATTAATCACGTTGATTGAGTGCACAAGGTCATCAGGAAACTTAGTGATAAAGGCTTTCCCAAAAATGCTCAGGCAAAAAACTTTTCTGGCTTTTAATCCACACACAGGTTACTTTGTCCAAGTAGCTTTTATCTCATCTCTTTCACACAGAAATAGGTAACTGAATATTCAATTTATGAATGTTGAACCAGGCTTATTTCATCACAGTCCTCAATATGTAGAACAAGTTTATGAAAAACATACAGAAAAAGTCTCAGCTATCCTCTCAGGATTTAATGTGCACCTCTAGTCAGCAAAGTCATGAAAGACAGCATCGTGGCTCCACCATTCATCACCACCAGACTTCCCAAGGGGAATCTGTCCAGGCTACGAGGAACGCTTCCGCCCAAAAACGTTAACTCTGCCTCAGCGTGGATACTGACTGGTTTCTTTCCAGCCGTCCTCGACAATTTGCCTATACAATTTGCCCATTTCCAATGTCCATACTACCCAGCCTGCCAGGGACTCACACACAATATCTGAGCACAACGTACCAAACCGGGTAATGAGAGGTGGGACAAAGCATTTGCTCCTTCCAAACCACATCACATCTATTGCACTAACAGGAACCAGTGTTTTTATTTGTCACTCACACTAGCTGATGAGATGAGTAACACACAGATGCACTTTCCATCTCAAATCTCTTGACATTTCTACGGCAGGAAGAGCCCTTTAGGGCTGGAAAGCCAAAGGGAATACTACATATAGACAGGTAACGACCAGTGAGTTTAAAGTCAAATTAGCTTGCAAAGCACAATGAAATTAAAAACTGACACTGCAAATTCTCTCGCTCCTCCTTTAAAAAAAAGGCAGTAATAATTAACTATGTGGCTCTCAATTAAGCCAGCTCAATTTCTTTCACTGCTGGCAGTGCTGTCCTAAAGCACTGCAGATACACATGTAACTAATAGCTAAAAAATAACACGATCCCAGGCTCCCGTAATTTGCAACCTGAAGCCCAGAGAGATGACAGCAGTATTATCTCCAGTCAGGACCATGTAAGAGAGATGCTGTAGAAAAGGCAAAATTACTGTGGGCTCCATGAGCATGAGGGGGTTGCCCTCATACTGCCAGTTAAAAACTGTGGGAATAAAGGGGAATTTGTGACAGCATGGGAAGAAACCCTGAAGGATTGTATTCTAGTGCCAAAGCACACGCAGTGGCATGTAAGAGATGTGGGAAGAGACAATAAAGAAGTGTAAGAGATCCCCTAAGAGGCACTGGAATTTCTTGTGTCTTCTCCTAACTCTTGCCCATTGATTCTTTGTTGCTTGTGTACAGTTAAGGCTGACATCAAAGTCACTACTACTCTTGACAGTTAACTTTGGTAGGTGGATCTGGTTGACCAAAGCTAGCATAAATCATGGGCAAATATATGCTTCAGTATGCAGCATACATACTCATTAAGAGACATTTTCAACTCCCCTGACTCCCGATACGCTCATGGACTGGCGCAGGGAACTCCACTAA
>NW_009650188.1:4576175-4577185 GCF_000708025.1 Charadrius vociferus | reverse complement strand
AAAATCACACTCCTCCCAGAACAGACAGCGGAGCATCCTCATCTTTGCCTCAGTGCACTGTATTTGTCAATAAAAGACTGGCTCGATTCAAGGTACAATCGCATCTCGACTGGCTGTCACTGACAATGCTGCTACAGACAGCCTCAAAGCCTGACAACCACTTTCTGAACTAAATGGAAATACAGGGACTAATATTTGCTAACATCATTAATTCATTTTTTTCTCCACCCCCCCTTCTTCCTTTATCCACAATGTCAAGATGTATACCTTTAAATTGTTGTCAGCCATAAAACAGAAGTCGTGTCCCAGTTCAGAGGTTAACATATAATGACAGACACATTAAAAAACCCTGTCCAATGCCTCACTGACAATTTCAGCTCCATCTTCTCTTCAACGAGACAGCAGCTCAAACTCACTTATAAGCTTTAACAACATTAAAGTCTAATCATGATTGAAAAATAAAGGAGAAAGAGAAGATAGTTTTATCATACTAAGCATTATGGAAAGGGAAAACAATTAGAGACAGACATTTTCTTTGTGAGGGTTTTGAGTTCACCTTCTATTTGGGTCTTAAAAGTCTCCCATGATCACAGCACGATCCATTTATCTTCTTGCATTTTAGGAGAGCAGGATGAAAATTATTGTCTAAGAGGGAGGTAGTTTCCTGTCGGGGGTTAGTTTGGTGGGCCAACCTCTTGCTATATCCCTGAAGACAGGACAGGGATTTATTATTTTTCATCTCTGAGCCCAAGCTTTGTTCCAATCTACACAAAAAAGGCTACAAAAGATTTAACAAGATGGTACTTCCAAGGGCCCTTCCGATGACTCACTTCAAACTCACGTGCCAGGACTCATTATAGAGATGCAAGTGAACTTACCATCAGCGATTAGCTGGGATTGAACTGGACCAAATGGTACACAGCTATTGTATATGTAGGGCAAGGGACTCAAGAATCTGACAGAAGGAAAGGTATAGAGAAGTCCTACAAAGATACTACAAAACAGCAGGA
>NW_009650188.1:4572187-4576161 GCF_000708025.1 Charadrius vociferus | reverse complement strand
GTAAAGCTTTTGGAAAAAAAAAATAAAAAATTGTAACTTGGAGTTATCAGAAGAGCTAGATCCTAGGCATGGATTAAGTGTAGGGCATCCCAGTTTTATCCAGAGCAAAATGAGAACTCCGCCTGGCTAGTTTTGCATGTCTAGACACCCAGTACTCACAGCGGCAATAGCTGTTTGGCAAGGCACGTGGCAGCATTGCACTACACATTTATCACCCCCCCCAATCCCCTCACATCTCACTCTGGCTTTTCTCCACACCCAAAACCTTTAAGTAGCTTCACATAAATATATATTTAAGAAAAAGAGAACGCCGTTAGCAAAAAGGTTCATCTCATCGAAATACTTATCTTCAAAGTTAACACTGGCTAATGCCTTAAAATGGTCAAGACTTAAGTTCTTCATCATCTTGGAAACAGAAAAGTGAGAAAACTTAAATGAGAGCTACGCATCAGGATCTCACACCCGAGCCACCGCAGTGCATGGAAGAAGTTATCGCAGGTTATGTTCAGAGGGTACTCTCTCTTCCTCTGAACCTGATGCAACTTGACTCAGAGTAGCACCTGTAGCTGGCTTTATGGGATGGAGACAAGAAATACTCCCAACAAAATTACTACAAATAAAACTTCTCAAGTGTTTCCACAACAGCAAATACATACTGCAGATTCCAACCTGCATTTGTTCTGCATAATATGCCTTCTTACGGCTCACCCGTTCCTCCGGCCGCAGGTGTCTGCAAGACATGCTCCCTGGCTTCCCTGCATGGCCCTGCGCAGAACCTAGCGCTGGGGCCAGGGCCATGTGTTACCTTGCTTCGTAGCAGTTTGCAGAAAGGTGCAAACACAGCAGCAGAACAGTGAAACGCCCTGCTCAACAGGAACGTGGCAGTCTTCAGCAGCCACCAAAGAAGCAACCAAAATCAGCCTTGGCTTCGCAGTGTGCCTGCAGGGCTTTGGGGTGCAACCAGGGGACCTGAGCCACCAAGCCTGGAGGAGCTGCAAGTGCCAGATGTTCACAGAGGTTTGCTCGGCAGGGGCAGGAGAAACCCTGGCCCACGTCCCAAGTCCCCAAACTACACCTGGGAGGTGATCAGCAGCTCCAATCTCGGCTACCATGACAGGACAGGTGACATCCTGTAACCCTGTCAGGCTCACATGAAGGTATGAGTAAATCCCTGAAGTGTGCTGATGGAATTGTAATTAAGCTGGTATAGTCCCAGGTGACAAATTTTACAGAAGGCACTTCACAGACTTAACCCAACAAGTAGACCTCAAGGTCTGCTTTGCTGGCAACCATGTCCCCTTAATGCTCTGGATTAAAATTTCTGGACACAATTTGAGGACTGATAATTATTAAGGAGGCAACAAGAAAACATAAACTCTCCTAAACTTTCAGACACTCGGCCCCCCTTCTCTCCCTCTGTGCCGTGGCCTGGCCATCCCCCTGGGAAGGGAACTTGGGCAGACACTAATTGTATTTGACAGCAGCAATTACACGCAAGGCTGGAGATTAGAAGCTCGTTAATTGTGTGTGCCATAATTGCTGCCGTCTTTTCCTTCGCTAGTTAAGGCCAGTGCCAGGAGAGCCAAGGGGAGGAGGGTGCTCTCCACCCCAAATGCAGGTGGTCTGAAGATGAGAGCCCTTGGACAGGGAGGAGATGTCCCCTCTCCCCCAACACCTCGGGAGGCTCCTGACCCTGTAACAATGCGGGAGGGTCCTCCGGCAGAGCAGCTAATGAAGCATGAAATGAGGACAAACAATATCCTCTTCCAAAGGTATTTTCCACCTGTTTCTTTCTGAGTCTACAGCTCGGCTGAACTTCATGCTACCTGCAGCAGGAGGGAAGGTAAATATTAACCCTTTGGAGGTGATGCTACTAAAGGATTTTAGTGTGGGTTGCTTTTTTTTTTTTTTTTTACCATCTATAAAATTAGGTGCCTTATTAAACACTTGAACAGGATTCATAAAATCCCCCCTTCCCCACTAAAGTGTATGAGCTCAGTATTTCTTGCCACTCTTTACAGACTAGCAGAGGCTAGCTATATCCAAACAAGATAAAAATACACGTCGGCTGAGGGCAGCATCCCTGTTAGACTCTGCTGCAAAGCCACCTTTCATGAAAGGCTGCTGTACCCTCCACACCTGTGTGGGTTGCTTTTTTTTTTTTTTTTTTTACCATCTATAAAATTAGGTGCCTTATTAAACACTTGAACAGGATTCATAAAATCCCCCCTTCCCCACTAAAGTGTATGAGCTCAGTATTTCTTGCCACTCTTTACAGACTAGCAGAGGCTAGCTATATCCAAACAAGATAAAAATACACGTCGGCTGAGGGCAGCATCCCTGTTAGACTCTGCTGCAAAGCCACCTTTCATGAAAGGCTGCTGTACCCTCCACACCAGCCGTATTAATGGCTGTCATAAACAGACTATTTTAATATTCCTCTCTCAACAATCCTTCTTGGCTCCCAGCAGCAGCTCAGAGAGAGTGTGCACATGACTCAGCACCTGGAGCATTTTCAAGAGACCACTGAGGATCTGTACAATTTGAGCAAACTGTCCTATAAAAAAATGGCAGTGTACTCCACAGTAATGTCAGGGTGGGTTTGCTTGTTTGTTTGTTGGTTTTTTTTTTTTAAATATTGCAAAGAGTTCAGTTAATATTCCATTAACGGCTACACAAAAAAAAAGTTTTCTGGTTCTTTTAAATTTCATCAGAATTTCCTCTTACAAACATGATCTAAGACAAGGACAATATTTTCCAGATTATATTACAAAAATAAAAACCAACATACGATAATTAATGTCATTGTGCTGCATAGTTAAACAGTGCTGTGATCTAAAACAAGGCTTTGCAGATTACTCATTTAACCTATAACGATTTAATTAATAACTGCACCATAATCACAGTTGGAAATTAGTAGTAAAGACAGTCAGGGGAGGGGAAATAAATGTAAAATGATTAACATAATTTTGAGCTAGTTTTATGCTTGCTAGTAGCTGTGCTTTCATGACTCACTGTATACAATTTAACATATGCATGGAATGAAATAACATGCTCAATCAAAAAACCTAATGCAGTGGCTTCCAACAGTTTTTAATTTGTGGATTTTTTTTTTTTTTTTAAATCGAAAAACAGATATGGAGCTGGCAAACACAAGACTGACAGCAGACTCTCCTTTCCTCATCTCCTTTTTGCGGTCACTCTAGTAACTTAGACAGCCCCAACATCTGCAGACCAAAGGGTGAAGTGAGTGGCCTGTTTGCACCCTTCCAGCATGAGACAGCCTGCAGAAATCAGGTGCTTTCACGAGGGGAACACAGAGCACTGCATCATCAGTCCTGGAAGCAATCAATCACTTCTGTCACATCACCCGTATGAAAACCCAAAAACGCCCAGGCAGAGGGGACCAAGCTATAGATACAAACACAGCTTGTACTGTAATTGCTGAATTTTGCCAATCTAATATAAGATACTAATTTATATAGATTTACACAGCCATTTGTATGAGCAAGAAATATATTCTGAGCCAAACTGGAAATACTGAGAGGCTACATAGCTTGGGACAAAACATGTACTCTGAAGCTTGAAAACTGAAGGCAACCCTAACTTTTGAGATGTAAAGTAAGGACATCAGCCCCCACCCCAAGGCTGCCTGTTGACATATTCATACTCTACTTGCTGGAGTGACACTGGACCAAGCAGCATCACAGCAGCAGGCAGAGGCCAATCTTCCCATTTGTAAAAGGAACAGCTCCAAGGCTGCTTGACCAGCACCACTGAAATTTGTTTCCTCCAACAGATCTGGGTCATAAAGGCAGAGGGTGGATTTATGAGCTCTGCAGACAGAGAAAAGGCAGAATGAAGAGATCTTCATTGGTCCCTGTCCCCACAGACTCAGGCAAGGGAAGGATCAGAGCATCCCAGCAGGAACAGAAGGTTTCTGAAGTTGTGGTGTAACCCTTCAGAGGCTTCCA
>NW_009650188.1:4552975-4572156 GCF_000708025.1 Charadrius vociferus | reverse complement strand
GAACAGCCTTTTCTGCTGTGCACTGACAATGCGTCTAAGCCTTTATATGCCTTTGGGTTTATTAGTTCAGCTCAAAATACTTATAGGATGCTCTAGAAACATTTATGGAGTACAGTCTTTTCTTACAATAGGAATACTTGGACACTATTGTACCCAATTACCTAAGTACTAGAAAACACTCTTTTAAAGGATAACTCTTCTTCCACTCTAAGAAATAAACAGCATTTACAAGACAGCAGCCAATGCCTTAGCTAACATCCAAACAAAATCTTAATCTCCAGTAATTACACTCAATACCTCCTTGATACTTCATGTAAAGAGCAAACTAAACATAACCACCTAACCTTTTTCTAACCCCAAAAGCTGTATTTTCACTAAAGAAACAGCTTAATAGCTTATGTTATACACAAACCAACTATGGCTATTTTCTTCTAACTAAAAGTGTATGCTATTTTTAATTAACATATTCTCTCTTAAAACAGCTTTTACATAGCCATATGAAGCAGCTGGGTACATGGACTCTTCGTGCGTCTGAATACTATCAAGTAAATATCTACAACTCCACACCTAAAAATCAAGGCATTACATACTCCACAGTAAGATAAATCTTTAATTTCTACCGAAGTTCCTGATTATCTTTTTTTTGTTTTTTAAACAGCCTCTGACACAGTAAGCTGGAAGTTCTGCAACAGCTTCCATTACTTTGAAAAACTGGATTTTTTAATTAGAAGTTGCACCCTTTCCCATTCAAAAGAGTTGTGCTAGCACAGCCTGGTGGGCTGCTGGCCAAATCAGGAGCAAGAGTTTGACAAGGGGCTCCCATGAGCTCCTGAGTGAGTTGTAGAGCAAGCCAAAGCCCACCTCCCAAATGCCCACCTTGTGCCACAAGCAGAAGAGACTGACCCTGTTCCTCCTACCCTCACTCATCACCTCGCTTTACTACTCAGACCAAAAGGACTTGGGTCTATTAAGTCAGGCTATTCTGGGTTTCTAGGCACCCCAGGAAGATACTTGGTGTCCACAGACATTAGGGAGGCTCCCTGCTGCTTAGAAAGCAACCTGGCCAGCAGGGAGATAAGACTGAGCGGAGAAAGCGCCTCTTACCCTCCTGGTCCTCCCCACCTCCCCTTCCAGCTTCCTCTTTGGTTTTCCTCCCCTTTCAGACCCCATTACATCAGGCTGACATTCAGCCTGCTCTGCTTTCTGCCTGTGCCCCAAGCTCCTAACTGCTTCTCTACTCCCTGCTTACCTCTCCTGCCTCTATAGCCCTTGACAGCAGCGTGCTTGGTTCAACACCTCTCCTCCGTCTGCCCATGCTGCAGCCTCCCCAGTTCCCAGTTCCGTAATGTCGCTCAGCGCTACCGAAAGCTTCATTTTCCATCTTGCTTCAGCTGGTGGAGTTCCAGTACAGAAGTACACCTAACAGGAAAGTTTTGACTGCTGGAGGAGTTGCTTCTCATGCCATGACGCTGCTCCTTTCTGCTTCCAGCCTCACACAGCCACTTCACAAAAACAAGCTTTTCAGTACTTTTGTTACCATATTTTTGTTGCTGGGAAGAAGCAGCATTACTGCTGAAGTCTGCAACACATGAAAACAACTGCACATGGCAGTTAAAACCTGTCCTTACTTTGACAGGAACTGCCACCTCAAGGCAGAAATGGCAGAGGGCAACACCTGGTTGCTTCTGAGCCACTTCAGTTTGCAGTTTGACATCTTAACAAATTTAATCTCGACATCTCAATTTAAGCCAAGATCTTGGGCTCTCCCTGGACGCATCAGCACCTATCCATTTTCTGTTAACTCAGCCATAACACCAACAGGCTTCAGCAAAGGATCAGCAGCAACTTAAACCTGATCCGCTGGCCCTTCGCTGATGTTGAGATGCTCTCTCAGCTATGACAGCACTTGCTCAAGTGACGTTTTAAGACCCCAGAGCTCATCTGTGTCCCATGCCTCCAAACCCACAGCTGCAGGATCGCAGAATAATTACGTGCTGTGGGACTGCTACCTGTGCATTACAGCCACACAGCAAAACCTGTTACTTCTGGACATCTATTAAGAGGGAAAGAAAAAAGCAATTAGGTCCCTACTGCACAGGAAGTTACACAGTAAAGTAACCTGCCTCATGCTGTTACAACTTGTCATCGTTGAATGCCAGGAGTTTGACTTTTACATATATATATATATATATATATATAAACATTTATTTAATTTTTTTTCCAGTTGCCTCTGGTATATCTGGCTAGCATGCAGTGTCTTAATCCACCAGTAAGCCGGGAATCATGATGCCAGGATGCTACATGCATCACTATGCTGCAGCAGTACACACAGCATCAGCAGGGCAGAGCTATGTCTCTAATTATTCTTTTTTCTGAATACATTCCAGATAGCGAACGATATTTCTTTTGAATTAGTGCAAGATGATGAAAATTAATTCACTGACATATTCAAAAGGAAAAATATTTCATCTTTGCTTAAATGTTTAGCCAAAATCACTGCATTGGTAGCCAAAAGTGACAAGCCCCCCAGTTTCTTGCTTGCAATTCCAGAGAACAACTACTGCTACATTCTCAAATAGCTGCAAGAGAATATGTTATGCTGCCCACAGTACACTAACAACATAGCGCATCACCACTGCTGGATCTGAGCCGGAAAAATAGGGGCTAACATCGTTACAAGCAAAAGTTAGCCTTGCAGGGATAGCAAGATGTTATATTTAATCTACAGAATGTTTTTAGCAAGATCAGGCAGCTTAAAATGAGAGAGAAGAGGTACAAATCCCCGTCACGATAATTCTTTACTTTGAAGAAGTTTAGGAATATAGAAACATGGGTAACCTCTGTACAGGATTCCAGTGCAGCTTTCAGTATGCGACAGTTTGCATTGCTGGTTTGCTTTCTAAACTTCAACCTTTCTAAAATACAGGCTTGCAGCTTGGCACCGTTGTATTTCAATCAATCGCTTGAATGAGGATTGCAATGTCATAAATAAAAGAAGCTAAGACCATAAATTTCTGCGGAGATGTAAAATCAAAGAGAACAATCCAATGGACTCCCAGGGGGTGGGAGGCTGACACATATTCCAGCTGTTTATATTTCTACTATGAGACACTTGTTCATTTTAACTTTTCACTTATGCACAGCTTACCAGAACCACAATTCCAAAACCACTGAAAATCTCACTCTGGATCTGGCATTTTGGTTTGTGCTTTACAATAAAAGGCAGCTGCAGATGAGAAGCAGCCCTATAATTTATCAAGCTTGTCTACAGGCAAAATCCCAGACCACCACAGCTGACAGTCCCAACAGCACAGCACCCCAACGCCTGGCACGTGAGTTACTTGCTAGAACAAAGCATCCTCAGGACATCTCTGATAACTCCATCCTCAGGGCATAGGTTAATGCTAAACAACTGCCAACTCCCATCTACGCTGTCATTGGTACAAACAGAAGTTACGCATACTATTTTATTAATCCGCTCCCTTACTTAAACAACAGCCAAGGGATGGCGGTGTTATTTTCACAATACTGAGCGAGGACTTGCGCTGCCCATGAGCCTGTGCTGCTTTTAAAAACAGTAAGTATAAATAGGAAACTGAATTTGATTTGCTGCTCAGGCCATAACAGCCTACACAACAAAGCAGGTAGGCGACACACTCCTCCTACTCGGTGTGCTAGTATTGAGCTATCTTGCATAGAATAAAATTGATAAACAGTTACATGTGCAAAGACAGGGACAGAAAGGTAGCAAATAACCTGTGGACAGCTTTGTTTATGAGTAGGACCTATATCAAGTACTTAAAGCATCAGCACACTTTCCTCGTGAGAAGGTACAGAGAAATTTAGTTCATGTTTGTAGTCTGATATTTTACTGTCTTACACAACAGGAACAAGAAAATATCCTCTTGCGAATAAGAAAAATTGGTTCTGAAAGCATGCTCCAACAGCAAAAGAATCAAGTCCTAACTCGTGCAGCTAATATACTGCCATTTTTCCAACTTGGATAAAATAAGGCAGATCACACTGCCTGTAGTCTTGCTTGTATGAGTAAGGTGTACACAAACTGCGAGCTTTTGTTAGCCATGGACAGCACAGATCCCCTCCCAGAGGAAGGCTGCATCTACCACTAACTCCGCTTGCACGCGACAGACCGTCCCTCACACAGCTGGCAAAAGGCAGCAGGGCAGAAGAATCCATCTGTGTTAAGATCTAGCCCCTCTCAGGACGTATACCAAACCCCAAGGTGGTTCACAACAAGCCCCAACTCCGCAGTTTGCAAGGCTGCCTAAGCCAGAGGACACTGCAGTCGTACATGCCCCAACGCCAGAAGCCTGGGGTGGATCAGTTTTCTGATTTTGTTCTTGGGTTTGTTCTTAATTTCTAGTGCTTCCTTTTCTGTTAAAAGAATAAAACAATATAGTTTTTTTGTTTGTTTTGTTTTTAAATGGGAAAAGCCTGATTAGAGTTTATGAATTATCTCAGTGATTTACTTCTTCCAATGCGGTCATCCATTGAAATAAGAACTTTCAAAATATATATAGCAAACAGTGCAGTTTGTTTTCTGCATTTCGTTACAATTTTTATTCTTAAGTGCAATCGTTAATGTTTGGGTAAAAACAAGCAAAAAGTCAAACATGAAATTCACTAAGGGTGAACTGACACACAAGGATCTATAAAAACCCAGAAAGAACCGGGAGCGGTGAAGAGCAAAGAGCCTGGCAGCACTGCTGCGTAGCTCCCGGGAACACAGAAGGATCCTCTCCCCAGCGCGCTGCATTAGCACCGCACAGGAAGGCAAGCTTTAAGGAGCACAGCCATAATTCGATTAGTCCCCACTTTACACGATGCAATTAAATTGCTTTTATACCACAAAAGAAATAAAGTCACTATTTTCAAAGTTTTTGACCTCACGGTATAGCAAGCCATAAATTGAGACGTTTACCCAAACTGCACAGCAGGTATGTGAACCCACTGCTGCTCATGACAGGCAGAGACCCAAACAGGGCTTTTCCCTCCTGCTTTTCCCATCCCCCTTGTAATCCTGCCCACACCACTGTGCCGCTTTTTTCCTAACCACAAACGGTGGCTGCCTGGACAGATTATCAAGGGAGACATCTGTTTGACTGCTAGACAAAACAGGAAAACATGATGGGTGCACTCATTTTGCTTACAGACCAGTTTTTGCCAACGCCTTTCTTAATTTCCAGAAGAAATTCCATCAGCCTGCAGTACTAACCAAGAAATCCACAGACTTCAGCCGGAAACTGCAATATGATTTACCATTTGCTATTGTAATTCTTAGAAGTTGACCAAACACAAAACTTGTAAAACATAAAACAAGCAAAGCTGCTTGCTCCAGACATGAACAGGCCAAATTTGAGCAATGAGGCCAAATTTAAGAAAAATTCAGGTTTGGATTTCTAAATGCCTGTTTTAACATCATCAGACACAAAGTTTGTATTTGAGTCACTACAGAAATTTTAAGTTGCCTTGGAGATCCTAGTTAAATACAAGAGGCTTATCAATTTAAGATCAATCGTTAAAATATTTCAGTAACGTCAGGTGCAACCTACAAGAAGCATACATACCAACTCAGCTCCTCTGCAAATCAGGAAATTGTTTTTCCTGCTTTTCACTGGATCCTTGAATTACAAATTCACTTTTCCACATTTTAGTTTCAGGTTGCTTGTTGCATTTAAAATGCGAAAGAGAAAGGTTATTTCAACAGAAAGAAGGGGGGATGGAGCCCAGCCCTGTGCATAGGGTAACTGGCCACCCACCTGATCAAATATTGCCCCCTGCAGTACTGCCTGCAAAAACACCCACTGGCCACATCGATTTGCTTTATTCCTGCAGGTTTTCCAGCTTACTGGACTGCTCTGAGCCAGCAGCAATAGTGCATTTGCTCTTTTATTCACTCTGAAGTCTCTTTTCTTTTTCATGAGACTGACTGTCTATTCCCCAGGGGTCCTCTCCTGGCTGCTCCAAATTCTGTGACTCAGTGCTCCCACACCAACACAGCAATAGAGGTGTTTCACTCTTATTGACTCGTTGGTCCAGAACATAGAGAAATAAATCCTCCTCCACTTAAACAAGGCACAGAACAGTAGCTGAAAAAACACATGCAGCTTTGTCCCCTGCAAACATCAGCACTGGAATTTCAAACGTTTGAGAGCTTAAAAAGATGTTTGGTGAATGTCTGTCTATTTTCTTGGAACTCAAGCTCTCTTCCTGCTTTGCCTTAGAGACACGTCTCTGCTCTTCAGATTCCTAATATGCAACTTTCCTCATTACACAGACAAGTCAAACAAGTTAAAAGGCCAATTTATTTTTTTTTAATATAGAAATAGAAAACCATTAAGTCCTCCTGTGAGTTTCAGAAGTCAAAGCAAATAGAAAGGCGGCCTCTCAATGTTTGGCGAAGAACGCCACTGAAGTTAGTAGCGTGACAAGCTGTTGAGATTGGAACTGGTAAATGTGCAATATAAGAAATAGGAAAAGGAAATATTTAGAATCAAGAGATGCCAAAACTGCAATCAGCAAATGGAAGGCTAAAACTGATGAGCAAATCTGGATGCTTTTTTTATTATTTATTTTTATTGTTTAAGCTGTGCCATATAACCGTCTTGTTACAAGAAACAATCAATAACAGCTCCCAACCACCTCACTGCAGTGTCGTGTACACACCTCCACCCACCTCCCCTGCGACATGAACTCAGTTGAAGAGATGTGTACAACGCTGCTGAGCAAAAGAGGTGCTGTCCCGCTCCCGCCTCCGGATGGTCAGTGCCTGTGAACACAAACTCCCATGTCAATCTGAGGTCTGAAAAATCTGGATGCTTAAAGCCAATGGGGATTTGTGACATCAAATACATGACAGAGAGTAGACTTTTAGAGTGGGGGGGGGAACGGAAATATAGGCACTAAGAATGTCACAAAAACTGCAAGTACTAGAAGTGCCCAATTATACAGTAGAGAGACAGTGATGTACAGGAGAACAAAGTTATTGCATAAAGATGCAAGACAGGGGAACCTCGCTAAATCACCAAACCCTCTGCTGAAAGGTTTCATATTTAGATAAAATTCAAACAATTGGGGCAATTCTTCTACTATAGTCTTGCACCGTGCTTGCATATTAGCTTCCTACTTTAGAAATCTGTCTTAGTTTGACGATAAAACCCTCTGCCTCCATTATTTCCTTCTCCAACCATTCTGTTGAGGAGCTACCACTTACTCTTTCATATAACAAGGGATCTGTTCCAAGCTGTATGCAAGACTTCACGATGCTCCTACATCAGCTTACTTTTTCTTTCTCCCAAACACCTCTTTTTTCCCTGCTCAGTGCTTTATCCCATGCTAAATATTACCATCTACAGCAAAGGACAGCACCACAACAGCGGGTACTGCAGATCCACAGCCTGAGAGAAGGCTCAGAGGCAGGAGCACACATAGGCAGTAAGCTGCAGGTGGCTGGCAGAGAGAGCAGATGAGTATCATTGCCAAACTCACACACACATCAGCAAAAGCCACCGAAAGCAACATGTCATTTGCTGCCAGTAAAGCAGGAGGACAACAGGTGAACGTATAAGAAGCGATGCAGCCAGGACACATATACCTCTCTAAAGGACCCAAAGCAGTGAGATGTGTTGACGGCATGAAACATTTCTGTTTAAGGATAGAGAACCCAAAAGAATTGCTTCATAAATTACTCTCTGTTCTGGAGGAAGAGTGAATAGACTTGAAGGACAGGTGATGTCTCTGAAATATGCAAATAGAGCTGAGCTGGTCCAAGCAATTACCTTTCCACTGCCTGGAACTTCAGACTGAAAGGAATGACTCACAAGAAAGAACAAGAAACAAAAGATGCGCTAAAAGGTAGAAGATGACGAAAGAAGACTGCATCAAAAGGAGAACGCAGACAAGCATGGAAAACTATAGTCCTGACCTCCTACTAAGAGCTTTTCTTGGGAAGAGGAACAAAACCTACGACACAAAACACAATAAAACCATGCCAACACAGGAAGACGTAACTGCAAAGCATCCAGAAAGGCAATTGTGATTATTGGTTCTAGACTTTTGGTTTAAGATAAATAGAGCAAGGAGATTCCTGTAGCTTCATGAATGTACAGACAATGGATCTCTCCTCAATATCCTTTAGGTTATTTGCTATTTTAAAGATTTCCTAGCCAAAAAAAAAAAAAAAAAAAAAAGCTTAAAATAAATGGAGTATTGTACTTTTTTTGAATAGAACCGTTATTTGCCTGTAATATTCATTAAAAAAAAAAAAAAAGCTGAAAATAAATGCAGTATAATAATTTCTTTCCAGGTTTTAGACAAAGCTCTGAAATAAAAGATTAGGCATGACTGTCAGACAACCTGCTAGCAGCAAGGGTGAAGAAGAAACTAAACCACATTGGAAACAGCCACAGAGACAAGCCAAAAGATGTGCCTCTACCGTCAAAAGTGGCACACCAGCCTCACAGAGCAGACAGCAGCTGTGCCACTGCCTCTCCACACTCAGTTGTCACCTAACAAGGTACAGGTACTCCAAACTCCATGGGAGAAGTAGGAAGCAGCTGGTCAGATTTTGGCTGCTACTGGTATTCTCATTGCTTCTGAACACAAATTCAGGGTGCTCCTACTACATCAGAATGCTTCTACTTTGGTTTTTTTTTCCCCCATCCAAAACAAGCGGAGATTACTAAATTATAGCAGTTACAGTCTGATGCTGAAAATGTACTAATACAGGAACTGCAAGGTCAATATGAAAGAATGAATCAATGAAGAATCAAGAAAAAGGAATGAAGAAGTGGATCTATTTGGACTGCATAAGAAATAGTGCATTCAGTTCCATTCTATTTATTAAGAAAAATATTGACAGCCTGAAAGCTGCAGAACAGCAGCAACTCTGCTGGGAAAAAAGTGAACCTAGAAACACCTTATCTTTTTCATAAGTTTTAAAGTTTACATATGTAATACTAAAGGATCAAGATATTAAAAACCCTTTGCAAATATAGGAAACAGGAGGCTGAGGAGTATTTAAGAGAACACACAGGAACAACTTTAAGGGATGAGACAAACTGTTGAAGAAAAAATATGTAGGTAATATTGAGAAAGCTTTACAATAACAAATTAATGAACCCACACAAAGAGAAATTCAACACCTTTGTACTGTAATCACTATTTATGATTCATAATGATCTGAAAGCCGAACTTTTCCAATCTGTACCAAGCATTTTATACTGCTTTTAACCAAATACTGGGAGTATTTCATTCATGATCTGCTGAAGGTAAGAAAAATCCAAAGGAACCCAGCAGATGAGCATGTAAAGGAGACACAATGACAGTGATGAAGCACCTTGTAACGCACCCTCAGATCTTTTCTATAAATCCCATTTGAAATTTGAAGACTAAAATAGCTATTTTATCTCCATCCCCTGAGACAAGCATCTTCATCATTTTAAAGAACAGAGCTCCCTCTCGTGGCTCCAGAAGGTAGGGGGAAAAAACCCAAGAAGTACAGAGCAGCGAGACAGATCAGAGCAAGAGGACTCCTGATAGCATTTTCGTCATGTGAAAGGGGAATTAAAAGGAAGATGTAGCAGGAAGGACAGATAACTTCTTTTAAAGAAAGCAATGTCACCTGGTTTTTAATGCTAATTTTTAAATTACATTCTCTACTAATGTAACTTCCACTGCTAGGCCTTTCTGCATCTGAGCATATTCCTTCAATGCAAACTGCTGAGATCTCTTAACAAGTTCCTAGCTCAGTCATAGGCAAGGCGCAGAAAAAGGAAAGAGTCATGACAAGAAATGTGGCAGCTGTGCAGCGGGGTGCAGGGACAGTAAACCAGGAAACACCCTACAAATTTTCCTCAGCATTATAGCTCCGTGCACTGAGACCACACAGAGGAAAAAAAAAATAAAACAATTGGCTTCAAAAAGCCGAGAAATATATGCATAGTTACATGAGCGAGAGAAAAACGTCTATTGCAACACTGCAACAAAAGCATCTGAAGAAAGAAAAATCACATTTCTTTAAACCACTCTAACAACTCAGCCCTGCCGTCTTCACAGAAACTTCTGTTCAAGCTCGGGCATTGCTCTCCTCCTGCAAGCCTACAGTTCTTGCATCAAAAAGGGAGGACGGAGCAACACATGAATGAGAAAACACATTGGCACAACAGCATTACCCAGCACAGTCTAGTTTCTGCTGAGTCCTGGGGACAGGCTTATGCAAGGACAGCTATGGGAAGAAATGTGCTTACTCGCATTCATTCCTCACCCTAGGGGAAGAGGGGAGGAGCAGTGCTGCAAACCATTCTTTGTTTACTATATCTTGCATTTAACTTAAAAAAAAAAAAACAAAAAAAAAAACCCAAACAAAAAACTAACAGATTATTCCACTTTCCTAGCTGACACCTTTGTAACCTGAAGGTCACACCTGTGACAGTAAGTATTTCTCTGAGGCAAGAAAGTGAAAGGAGAACCCAAAGCTAAGCTTCTCACCATGCATAAGAAGTCTTTTCACAAACAGAAGCTCTACCCATAAAAATTCAGGAAAGAGCTGGGGTGTTTTGGCTTGGTTTTTTGTTTGTTTTGTTTTTGTTTTGTTGGGTTTTTTTTTAATGGTTTAACGCATATTCATATAGAATCACAGAATGGTTAGAGTTGGAAGGGACCTTAAAGATCATCTAGTTCCAACCCGCTGCCATGGGCCAGGACGCCTTCCACTAGACCAGGTTGCACAATCCCCCATCCAGCCTGGCCTTGAACACTTCCAGGGATGGGGCATCCTCAACTTCTCTGGGTAACCTGTGCCAGTGTCTCATCACCCTCAGAGTAAAGACTTTCTTCCTAATAGCTAATCTAAACCTACCCTCTTCCCTCTTTCAGTTTAAAACCACTACCCCTCGTCCTATCACTACACTCCCTGATAAAGAGTCCCTCCCCAGCTTTTCCGCAGGCCCCCTTTAGGTACTGGAAGGCTGCTATCAGGTCTCACTTTACACTGCTAACCACTTTCTTTATTCAGGATGGTACATGGATTCTTTTAAAATTATTTTATTTCTGTATGAGAATTTTAGCTTGGACAAGAATTTACACAGCATGCAGTTAGATTTTGCTAACTGCACTTAGCATATTGCTAAGTGCACTGCACAGCATATAAAAGTATTTTCCCCAAGGGTATTAAAATGGGTTTCCTCTAAATGACAATATTTTTCTGCTGTAAAAACAGGATCAACGCCATGAAACATGAACTAGTGAAGAAAAAACAATTACTCTTAAGTCTCCAGAACAGCACCAGAAGAGAATTGAGAATCAAATTTTTGATTCATATGTTTGTGCTCACACAAGACTTTGCTTCCAAAGCACATGACCAAAAATGAATCAGTTTTCTACTGTGAAAAGAAATTACCATGCTTTCAGCGTTTTGCTGTTAGCAAAATATCTCCACTCTACCTCCAATCAAAGGCAATACTTCTTCTGAAGAGCACTTCTCTCTCAAAAATTGTATAAAAATCATTCTATAAACAGGGAGATAGCCTTAAATATTCAATCAAGTAATAAACCTGGTAGATGAAAGACAGATTAATTAAAATGACAGTACAGTCCCCCTTTAAGACACACATACGGGACTTAGAAATACACTTGTTATGTTGGAGTACCTAATCATAATCAGATTTGGTAATTTGCTGCATCGAAACAAAAAGGAAACATTTTTAGAATTGATCATTCAGTTCATGTCACTTTCATGGAGATTACTTTGTATTGATCAACATTTAAATAGTAGTTGAAAAGAGAAAGACAAGAAAAGGATAAAAAGTATCTTTACATGCTAAATACAGCATGAACCAATAAAAGCAAAATAAATTAGATCACTATAGCCAAACGAACCCTGTGCATGCGCTCGCTGTAATGAAAATAATTATGAATGAAAGAGATGGTTCTTCATGTTTTAGTCATAACAAAAGGAGAGTTTTAAAAACGAATTTAGACTTTAATCTGCTCAAAATGAAGCTTGCCATGCAGCAATTAACATCTGTGTGAAGCTGAACCGTCGTAAGCTTTACAAAGACAAATGCTGGTTTGTTTTCTGAACAATATTTTCATGTTTCGTACCTGTGGATTCCAACTGGGGTCCAGTTTTTTCACCGTAGCAACATACTCCTGCATAGCTTGATGAGGGCTGATGTCTCCCAGGGCTTTCCAAGCCTCCCTAGGAGAGACAGCAAAACATCAGCGAGCCACCCAGAGACAGCACAGTATGTTTTTATACTGTTATTAGTGGAACACAGTGACAAGATTTATCTAAACATATTAGGGGGTGTAAAGCCATCTTTCATTCGGTTTGAAGTGGTCGACTTTTCTCTGAAGCCATGAATGGCCACTGTCAGTGCAGGACTCTTCTGTGAAAGGATCTTTCAGGGGATCGTGATCCAGGCTGTAACATGACTTTGTGTTCACAAAGTAAAGCTGTTTGTAAAGCTATAGCTATTTTCACAAAATTTCTGCTGCACGCAGGCTAATACTGGATAAATAAGGTAAGTACAGGAGTCTGCTATTTCACGTCTGCATCAGGCATAGCAGCAAACATTTCCCTATTAAACAAAGGATTTTAAAGCCAGTTCCGGGACAGACTCTGAGAGCTGACATCCTCTAGGTGCAGAATCTGTCAACGGATGAGACAAGATGCAACAAAAAGCAGAGCCAGAAATTGCTGGGAATTACAAGGATTTCCTCTTACCATTTCTGCTTTCCCTCAAAATCGAAGAAGCTTGGCTTGGGAGTATTACAGGTTCCAAATTTCACCTAAAGGAAAGAAATTTCCTTCTGTTAGATCAAAGGGGACTTGCATAAGAAAATACTGGGTTCTGACGGTTTCAGAGTAATTTTGTTGTTGTGCCAGAGGAGAGGTTTTTGAGAGAAAGAACTGACACAATTCAACCCCGTTTTACCCTCATTTTGGTGCTCTCGGTTATTAGCACCTCTGTATCCCTGTGTTTTCTTTGCGTGATGCAAGTGAAGCAATTTTGTTATGCAGCTCATTTCTTTTGCATGCATTACCTAACAAGGATAACCAGCAAGTGATTTCTCACTTAATGTTATGTTTATTACCCAGCCAAATGCCTCATTCTCCACTAGTATCAAGAAAAATACCGTTGATTAGGGTTTCTACAGAGACGATTATTCATTAAGGCTGAAATTCACCTGCTTCCGCACAAAGCTCAAGTAAACAGACTTTGCTTAATTATCTTCAAGGTCCTCTGGAAGGCAAGGGGACAAACTCAGAGCAAAGGAATGCCAAGCAGCTTCCGAATTTGCTCTGAGGCATCTGGCTGCATAGGAAGCACTTTGTGAGAGACAAGTCAAGGCCTGAGCAGAATCACCGGAGGTGAACCAGTCTGTCAGCAGCAAGCCAGAAATTAAAATGTGTGGGGAGAAATAAGAAACAACACAAGGAAGCAAGGGAACAAGCCAGAATTGGTGGTTAGATACATTAAAAAAAAAAAAAAAAATATCTTCTAGCCAGTGTAAAATGGACTTGGTGCCAGTGGGATTCAGGCAGTTTTCCATAGGGTGGCGTACTGGTGGGACAAAGTCCTTCCTCTCATAGCAGGGAAGTCTAGCAGCCGTACCTTCTTTCTAAGTTAGCCCACAAAGGGGGACACAGAGGACTGACAGAGGCTATGCCTGTCCAGGGCTCCAAAGGCAAAACCATGTTCCTGCGATGAGGCCAGTGCTGACAACTGCCTCAAGAACAGAGCAATTAGCAGACTGAGATTTGGGTAACAGAGATATTTTGTTGAAGTCAGCTCAAGAGAACGTATAAGCAAATGTGCCTCTGTCCCTGCCTGGAAGAGCAAGGGAATACTGGTCAAGACCCACCAGATCTGGCTGTTATCAGTTCCCCTTTCTCATAGAAAATAAAGCCCTTTGCACACAGGTGCCACTGGTAGAATGAACCTAACCAAAATGAAAATATTGTTATGATAGGGAATGAATTTCAACAAACCATGGGTTTTTTGTTTTGTTTTGTTTTGTTTTTTTTATTTAAATAAAGTGCTATATATCTCACAGGGATGACAGAAAGACTGTAGGAGCCAGAAGAGAACCACAGCTCCAAATGCAACAGCCCCTGCAACAGCACTTATCGCAGCAAAACCCCGTTAACACACGGCACAGCCCAGTGCAAAGGAAGCCCAGCACAGATCGGGTATTTAAACAGACCCCAGGGAGGGAACACAGGTATGTTCTGGAGGTGGGCAAAGGCTGCTGGCTGAACATTTTGTTAGCCAAGCAAAACTAAACTGCATTCATCAAATGTTTTATGAGATATGCTCAAGTGTTCAGGCAGGTGAAGTGCTTAAATCAACTAACAATTCTTCACCTTAACAGGGTGGGGATTTTATGCTGAGGATGGAATCATTAATCAGGCTTTAAAGAGAGCATGCCCATGCTGAGAGATATTTATTAGTTACACTATGTTTTCATTTAAAGTGTTAGACGATATGAGTGACTGTAACTGAAATGAATTTTCTGTACATCTGACGGTCTCCCAGTGAGCAATTCATTCAAATTAGAACACCTTAGCTGGCCTTTAAAACAACATATTGCATTTCATGGAGGAATGGGAGAAATAGGCTAGCAACAGTTAAGTCCTATAAATCAGTCACAATTCATGTAGTGTAAATGTTTTGTCCTGTGCTGGAGGTAGGCTGGACCACTTGTTTTAAAAACCAAAACAAACATGGAAATAAAATGCAAATTCATTATCTGTATGGAAAACGCCTGCTTGGCAATTCTTTAGTTCAACATCAAACCTGCAAAAATTGGCCAAGTTGGATAAAAAAAAATAATCTCATCTGTTTTAATATTAATTTTCTACTGCCATCATCAAAACACAGCAGCAGTTTCCTCTCTTTAGATTTGGCATTCAAAGGCTGTTCCAGCGTCGGAAAAGACTGTTAGTAACATCGATAGTAATACAAATCAAGGAACAGTAGTTAAATTTCATCCATCAAGATGGCAAAAAGTGCACTTGTGCCCTGCTTGCTATTTTAAGATATATTAAAAAGGCTTGCAATGGGTCTGTTGGAAAGAAGAAAATAAAGGTTTTGGCTTCCCTCTTTTTGCTGCAAGACTCCATAATGCATCAGAAACCAACCAGGAATCTAATATGAGAGGGTACATGAGCCTGAGAGCTGAGGAAGGGGAGTTTTAGCTAAATATGCCAGTGCAAATTCATGACAGATACTGGGGTGGGGGGAGTGTGTGGGGGGTGGATTTTGTGAAGGATTCTGCCCTCCTGATACTTCCCTGCAGGATCTCAAAAGCTGGTTTTCTGCGTAACCAGCAGACAGACAAGAGCCTGTATTAGTATTTCAAGTCAGAGTTTCTCATTCTGTGTCCACAAAATAATTACTGGTGGTCTCCAGGGGGCTGACTGGTCACTTGATGCTTATATCTCCTCATTTACAGTTCATCAGCTGCATTAAAAAAAGACGACAGCCAGAATGCATTAAATGCTTTCCTAGTATTGCTTCTGCATGCAGAGTTGCCTACAGGCATTATGAACAGTACAAAGATGACCCAGGCAGCTCCAAATGGGAAGTGTCTGCAGACATTTTCGTTTGTGGCCAAAATGGAAATTTAGAAACTTTGGATGAAGCCTTCACCTGAGAGCTGAAGGTCACAACATTCAGAAGATTGCTCAGACAGACAGATGCCCAGAGACGTGTTAGTGCTGCATACCATCCCCATACAACTTCAGCTGCTGGTCCAGACTGTGAAAAACCTTGAGATTCTCCTTTCATACTACTCCACAACTGATTCCCCCTGCCCCTCTTCGCCCCCGGTGGTGGTGGTAAAACAGCTCTTTGCTAATTTTGCAACTAATACATTTATACAGCAGGGAGTTCCAGCTAAATATTCTTACCTGATTGTAAATCTTGTAAGGTGAATCATATTTCCAGCCTCCCTATGGAGCAGTACAAGAACAGAACTCATCTCCATGGACAGCAGGACTAAGCTCTAACTGTACACAGGCCAAGTAAGCTTAATTTCTTTGGCAAGACAGGAATTCCTGCCTGTTCCTGCCCAAAGCTCTGCTCCATTAACCTGCCCCAACCTGTGGGAAAGCCCTGTACTCAATGGACTGAAAGTGAGATGTAAGAAAGTACAAGCAAACATCAACACAGAAGGCAAGAGGTCCTAGCCTTGATGACCAAGGGGCTGTATGTCCCAGAGACTCAGAGGAAGTGATGCTGATAACACTAACTCAGCACGATCACACCGCTCTGTGCGACAGGAACCTGTAGGCAGAAATGCTCATGTTCAGGGCAGATTTGTGGCATCATGTTCTACAATATTAGAAAGACGTCATGCAAAAATGGGATTATATTCTTGAATCTACACTCAGAGACAGCATACGTGCTGTTTTGCCAGTGGCACTAGGTTTCCAGGTTGCCTGCACCTCTCAGCGTTTACTTAAGCACTGGCACATCCTCCTCGCAGGGCAGTTTTTTCAGTCCAGTCATTTCCAGCAAGTTCTGGATTTCCTCCCCTCTCTGAATGATGACCACTACATTGGTCTCTATTACTACACGTTCTGAAGCTCAGTTTTTTGCATCCTCAACACAACAGGCAAGCAGTAGCTTCACTTCACCACTACAGACTCAAGGCACACACAAGTAATTTGTGCAAAGCCACACAAAAAGCATGGGGAGAAACAGAAAATCAGTCCCAGTCCAGAGCCCTGCCAACTAGCCTGTTCTTCCTCCTGTTCTGGGGCAGAGTCGTAAACTCAGCAACATCTTCTAAAAACCTCACTGGAGATGACAACTAAGCAATTCCCTTATTTTCAAGTCTCTGACACATAAACAAAATCAGAGAGAAAAGTAATAAAATCCTGAAATGGCCTCCAATAAAAGGTAATAAAATTCCAGGAAAATGGCTATATACCCAAACAGTTTGAAATAAATAATATACAGTATTTTAACAGAGAGCTCAGCTGTTACTGTCACCTCTTTTATGATGGTGCTGCATCTTAAATCAAAGCCCTTAGTGACATAAAACACTAAACCGAGGAAAGACAAGGATGCCAAATCAAGGACAGTGGACATATCTGAGTCAGCACCTTTTGTGCACTAGCAATACTACTGTCCACCGGAGTAATATATTAGCAGCCCATTATGCATACTGATACAGCTGCTATAATTAAATAGAGAAAACTTGCATTAAGCGCCCTCGTTTTGATTTAAAGCACAAAACGCTGCAAAACTCAAAGTTAGCAAAGCATAATCCTGCAGTAGCTGTGCTAGCAAACGTCTCCCTTCTCCACTGCCAGCGCTACCCTCCCAGGCACTCTGTAACAGGGATGGCACCTTTCTGGGCAGCCAAAGGCACAGAAACCCAGGAGCCAAGCACAGCCTGAAACCAAGGAGCACAAAGGCACTTGCTTTTGCATCCTGCTTAGCCAGGGACAAGGGGGACAGAGGAGAAGAGGACAGAAGTGCCCTGTTCCCCTCAGCTGAAGGCAACTAGAAATCTGTGCTGACACAGTGTTAATTATCAGCTTTTTCTGACTTGTATCAAAACAGTTATGAAATAGCTTCCATTTTAAGTAATTTTTAACATTAAACACCTTATTAGTCTTACAGAGCTAACACCAGGAAACCCTCTGGAATCTGTTGACAATCACGAGCTAATATGCGAGTAACATCTTCCCATTTCCACCTAGGACAGTTACAAAGCATTTGCAATGGAGCAAAAAATAAGAGGTTATTTACAACAAATCTCCTGAGAATACAGACAAAAAAATTACAGAAGAGAAAAAACACCCTTTCTTTTCATCTCATCCTAGACATGATCATGCTGTTCTTAAAAGTTCTCCTAGGGAAAGAGAAACCTGGAGACCAGCTGAAGCACTGGAAAAATCTGAAAACAAAACCTCACGTGACCAGTCTGCTTTTAATAAAATTAATGGTCCACAAACCACAGCCTAGGAACCATCAGCTTAGAAGATAATTAAATATTGCATTAAAAAAATGAAAGCGCCTGTAAGCAGCGGTTGTAGAATAACAGTATTCCATATGGGAGGAAAATCATGGGGAAGATGTCCACGCCCAGCTTCAACTATTAATCCAAAGGGGTGGGATATGGCTTTCAAGTCAAGGCAGCATCTCTTGCTACACACCTGAGTCATATTTGTACTTTTACTCTTCAGTCTTCCAGATGTAACAATATTTACAATTTTTCTGTTTCTCCAGGTTAGGTGATTATTACAATCCTTTGTATCTTAATTGGTGCTTTTTTGTTTGTTTTACATAACTTCTCCCACAGGAGCAGGAAAAAGTCACATTGTATCCTATAGCTTGCTCAATTCACAGGGCCTGAATGGGAAAAGGAGTTATGTTCAACATTCTGACTAGAACCAACAAGTTTAGTTTCCCAGTCAACTCTAAGGCCCTCCACAGACAGATCTGCACGGGCATGTCCTTCATGTGGTGGCATCAAAACCCAAAAGATTTAACGCTCACACCTGAGTCATTACTGCAGATCCCCAATATCTCTAACCAGAAGGTGAGCACCAGCGCTAGCAGTGCTCTACAACCCATTCAATCACAATTCTCTAACCTGTCCAAGTTGCCTCATCACCCAGCACACACAGGGAGCCTGGCAAACACAGTTGAGACAGCTGCATTTACCAGCCAAGTCACTCCGAAAAGACTCAGTGGACACTCAGACATACCACCAACCCACCAGTGACCTGTCACAGAGGCCAAATCCTCCACCCCAACACCCAGCTGCAATCCACCACGCAGTCCGCTGAAGCCAAACCCAAGTCTTCACCGCGGAGGAGGCCAGCACTGCGTTCGGGCCACCCACGCTGAGCGAGGGGGAAGGTGAGGTGCAACGATGAGGGTGATGGATTCACCACGACTCTGTCCCACCAGACTTCGTCTACCTTCACCACAGGCGAAGCCAGAGGCACCGAACTTCGTGCTGGACCGAAAGCTCCCCACAACCCCCTTTCCCGCACCCCCTGACACAACTTTTCCCACTTGGCATCGCCATGTTTTGTGCGGCGGCCACCCAGGCCCTTGGCCGGCGGCCCCGGGAGCTCCAGGCCCGGCCACTCGGCTACCGGGCCGGCTCCCGCCCCGCTCCTTCCCCCG
>NW_009650188.1:4539006-4551746 GCF_000708025.1 Charadrius vociferus | reverse complement strand
TCCCCTGGGGAACCCTTGGCCACCCCGGCAGCGCCCCGACCCACTCACCTCGGAAGGGGGCACACTGGTCCCCCCCAGGCCTGCTGCCCCACAGCCTGCCCCCGTCTGATGGGTGGGCACACTGAGGCAGAGGGGCAAGCAGCAAGCCGGGGTTTTGCACCGAGGTTTTGGAGGTCCCCGTCTTGCACTGGTTGTTGGATGCGCTCTCATTCCCCTGGGTGTGAGGATGATGGTGAAGGTGCAAAGTCCTGCACCGGGGTTGGGGCAATCCCAAGCACAAATACAGGCAGGGCAGAGGATGGATTGAGAGCAGGCCTGAGGAGAAGGACCTGGGGGTGTTGGTGGATGAGAAGCTCAACATGAGCTGGCAATGTGTGTTCACAGCCCAGAAAGCCAACTATATCGTGGGCTGCATCAGAAGCAGCATGGCCAGCAGGTCAAGGGAGGTGATTCTGCCTCTCTGCTCCACTCTTGTGAGACCCCGCCTGGGGTACTGTGTCCAGCTCTTGGGCCCCCAACATAAGAAGACATGGACCTGTTGGAGCAGGTTCAGAGGAAGGCCACAAAGATGATCAGAGGGCTGGAGCACCTATCCTATGAGGACAGGCTGAGAGAGTTGGGGTTGTTCAGTCTGGAGAAGAAAAGGCTCTGGGGAGACCTTATTGGGGCCTTTCAGTATCTGAAGGGTGTCTACAAGAAAGCTGGAGAGGGACTTCTGACAAGAACATGTAGTGATAGGACAAGGGGCAATGGCTTCAAACTGGAAGAAGGTAGATATAGATTAGGTATCAGGAAGAAATTTTTCACTCTGAGTGTGGTGAGACACTGGCATAGGTTGCCCAGAGAAGTTGTGGATGCCCCACCCCTGGAGGTGTTCAAGGCCAAACTGGACGGGGCTTTGAGCAGCCTGGTCTGGTGGAAGGTGTCCTTGCCCATGGCAGGGGGGTTGGAACTAGATGATCTTTCCAACATAGTGTTCTTTCCAACATAAACCATTCTATGATCCCACACATGACGCAGTCCATCCACATGGCTGCTTGTGGTCTCCTGGCCACATTCCAGACAGTACCAACTCATTCACACAGCCTGTGAGCAATGCACACACCCATCTTTCCAGCCTGGGACTTGCAGGGGGAAATGCAGGAGCTGTGGAAAAAAGACCTTGCATCAGAGCCAGAAATAAGCTGGCTTTTATTCTCTTACTCCCTTCACAGCCCCTTCCCTGCCTCGCTGGGTCAGAGAGGTTTTACTTAAAAAAGCCCCAACACAGCCAGGACAGCAAGCTGGAGCATCACTGGCGCCCCTGGAGATGGCCCTGCAGGGCCACCACTGCTCTCCTACTGGTCCAACAAGCCATGGCAATGTCCTGTCCCTGGGCTGTATGCACAAGAAGGGGGTCAGGGTCCAACCTGTGGGAGCATAGTCACCCTGGATCAGCCCTGCACAGGGTGGGAGGGGACCCCTGCATCCCAGCCCGTGTGAAAGGGGCAGTGGGGCCCTAGTCTCTGCTCAGTACCGGAGCGGAGGTGGGCTCAGCTCTGCTGGAGCCAGGAGCATGCCCACCCTGTCTGGGGCCGCCTGCTGAGGAGATGAAGTGTGCCCTGTGAGTGGATCTGCAGCCCCCATGGCCTCCTTGCCTGTGCAGGGGGGACAAAGCCCCATCTCGAACCAGGAGCAGGGGGAAAGACAGAAACAGGTTGGCTCTGCCACTTGCAAACTAAAAAATAATAATTCCTCTCCAGTGTGTGATTAACACCCAGCTTCATAAACAGACTGCAATATTTACAGCGAACTCATCCTCCCTGCTGCTCTCCATCGGAAGCTGATCGGCTCCATCCAGCTGGCTGCATCGCCCCAACCAGCCCCACTCGCCATGGGGAAGCATCGCCTGGTCCGAGCCTGCTGGCGTTCAGCAAGGGACAGGCACAGGGGCAGGCTGGCAGGATGAAACCCACCCTGAACATCTTGGAAAAAGTACTCGCAGCAAATTAACTGAAGCGCACAGCCTCCGCATGCTCTCCGGCTTGTCTCCATGGTGAGAGAGGCCTCGCTACCTTGCTGGGTTTCTTTGCTAGAGCACTTACAGCTCCTACTAGATCTCTCTTACTTTTTCCTTGTCTTTTTTTTTTTTTTTTTTTTTAAAGAGCAACTGCGCAGAGGGCCTGATCCTTCCTTCCACCCCCTCGCTTTGGCAGGCGTGGGAGCAGGTTTGATGCAAAGGCACCCGTGGAGGTTTTAGGAGCCTGGCACGGAAACACTGAGGAGGGCGACGATGGGCTCAGAAATGCTGCGCCTGCTCTGCAGGGTGACGTTTATTTGATTGCTGGTACCTGGCAGCCTGGGAGAGGACAGGACCAGTGTTTGGGGGACGCTGGTGCCGATGCCCTTGTGCTGGATGCACCAACAACCACCCCAGTATGAGCTGGGTCAAATTCGGCCCATTCTCCCAGCCCCTGGCTGCAGTGCGCACAAACCCACAAGCACTACAGGGACCAAGCAGTGAAGAAAATCATGCAGGGCCCTTTCACGAGCTCTGTGTGTGTGTCAGCCCCAAGTCCCACACTGGGATTGCAGAAGCACAATAACAGGCTGTGACCAGCAGTGCCGGGCAGGGAAAAAATATCCCTGTATAATTATCATATCCATCCTCTGGTCAGCCTGGAGACCTGTCATTGTCCCTCTGCAGAGGGCAGAGGCCACTGCACACACCAAACCCCAGGCAGTCTGGACGCAACATCTGAAGGGATCCCTGCGAGCTAAGCTATGATTACTTTTTTTTTCCCGCCACAACAAAAGAAGAAAGAGGCAATTAAAAGCTGGTTTGTTTGTGGCCATGCATTTTATTGGGGAGACACCTGTCTACGTAGAAGGAGCAGGCTGTGCCCTGGGGTCGTGCGTACCCTCCTAAGGGCGAGGGGCATGAGGAGCTGGGGGAGCCTGGGGATGCTCCCCTCCCACGGTTCAGCTCCCAACACGCCTCAACCTGGCACACATCACCTCCACTGCGGGCAGAGCTGCGTCTCTGGTGAATAAATGCCCCCTCCCGTCTCTTGAGCTCCACCGAGCTACCTGTTGTGTGTGTCGTTATCCCACTGCTCTCATCTCCTTTGTCTCCCTCATCGCTTCTCCTTGGGAGATTCGCCTCCTGCACTCACGCTGCGGGGGAGAAGCCTCCGCACCATCGTGCCTCCCACCCATCCCCATGTGGGAGCTCCTGTGCCTGGGGCACAGAAGGAACAGAGGGGGGACCCACTCCTGACCAAGACTTTGCCTTTGACAAACATCCCCATGGGGCACCACAAAGCCCCCCCAAACCTGGAGACCCCCAGGCTGGGACAGGTTTTGCCCACTGACGAAGCCTGGAGCTGCATGGGTGGCAGCTGCCTGACAAAGCCTCCTCTTAGCAGGACACAAGGCTGATGGCCAAGAGCTTTTCTGCTGGCCCTCAAGATCACAAAGTCCTCACTGTGAAAAACCATGCCGTGAGCTTCTGGTAGGTGGCACACAAGTGCAATGCTTCAGTCTATATGCTTTATCCCACCTTCTCTTCTCTTGCACCTATTCTGGGTCCTGCACTAAGAAAGTCCTTTCACTGCTCTGGTGGTTTCCCAAACCCCATGTTCCCCATGCAGAAAGCAGACCCCAGAACACAGCTGCCTCCCTGCATTGAGCAGAGTCATCATCCTTCCCTGCCCGGACCCCACAGGAGGAGGGCTCACATGGGGCTTATGCTGGAGCAGCGCCTGGCTCATCACACAGGGACAGAGTGGCATGTGCTTGCTTGCCTTGAGCTATGATTTCCATCTGGAACGTGGATTTTTTAACATGTATCGCTACACATGACATGTCATGGTACTTGGCTTGCCTTTGCCCCTGCAGTGGGAGAGGGAGGAGGGGAGATGACCACCCACTGCTACCTCTCTACTCCGCACGCTCACCGCTTTAGCAGAGAGATGAATAGAAAACCTGCTAATTTTTCATGCTGTGCATGTGTCCTCTGTTAGCAAGACAGAGCAAATACATGCCCTGCTCAACATTTTTGGGAGTTGATAGATGCCATAGCAGCCAGGAGCCTGCAGCGTGGCTGCGAGAGCTGTGCCCCTCTGTCCCTGACAAGAGAGGCGATTTCCACGAAATGGAAATGGAATCACAGGCAATGGGGAACCAAAATTCAATACTGGCTGGGGAGAAGCTGAACAAAGGGCTGATGTCTCTGCCCCAGCATATGCAACTCTCCCTCGCACACATCACCTCTGCGGAGTTCAGCTCTGTTGCACATTTTACCTGCATTCGTTATAGCACCGGGGCCATTTGTTTGTGTATAATAAAGGGGATCTGGGAGAAAAGCATGTAATTAGCACATCCATCATATAGGTTTTTTAGATATCAATAAAACATCGATTCCCTCCTTCCATAAATTCCCGCACCGTGGTGAATACAAATCAGTAGCCGTGATGGAAAAGGAATGCATAACCCCCCTCAAAAGTGCATAAATCTCCCCTCTCCCCGGCATATCATTAAACCTCTTAAACACTGATGGAAAAACTCCTCTGCCAGGTGCCAAGCACTGCTCCCCAAGCATGCCTGAAGCCTTGCTGGGGAGCAGGCTGGGCTGATAGCAGCAGTAAAGTGGTTGCAAAACCTCTGGCCAGCGGTTCAAAGGTTGCAGCCAGACCTGTGCAAATAGTGGGTCTTTCCATGGAGAGAGATATCTTAGCACTAAGTCTTTTCAGTTTGGGGCAGTCAGCTGAAATTTTGTATGGTATTTTCTTTTCTAAATTCAAATTAAAAACATAAGGAGAAATTTCAGTTTGGTTTGACCTGGAGTGTTTTGCTTGGTGTGAAACAAACACAAAAATCCTCGGTTTTGTTTCACTTTACTCAGCCTCCTGCTCCATCCATCCTCTTTCCCATCTTTTTTCATGCATGTGCAAAAACTGCAGCAGAGCCCATAGTTTTGAAACAAAACCCTAGGTATTATTCATTGAAAACAGCAAAATAAAAAGTCAAATCTAATGGGGGTTTTGTGTGTGGTGGTTGTTTTTTTTTTTTAACCTAAGGTAATTATGAATTTTATCTCACTTTTTTGACGTTTCGGTTCCCCTGAAAATGTGTAGAGAAGACAGAGCCGAGGCATTCAGTTTTTTTAAGCCCATTTTAATTTTTGCTGCTGCAGGGCTGCTGCCTCCACGCTGCCCTGCCTCTTGCCAGCTCCCCCTTGTCTCCCATCTCCGTGCGGCAGCAGACAGCAAATAATGGCTCTGTTTGTCACTGCCCTGTCACTGCAAGGCCACAGACGTCCCTCATTTTGCTCTCCATCTTCCCCAGGCAAGGTCCTCTGCCTCCCCCTGGTACCCCGGCTCCCAAATTCCCCGCCAGCTCCCCGGCTGCTGCAGCTGATGGCATCCTGATGCCTACCTGCCTGGCACGCACTGAGCATCTCACAGACAGGAGATCCAGACCATGATATTATCAAGAAGTGCCTGGCAGCGACCCGCCCGGGATGCTGCCCTCACCTGCAGCCAACCTTGAGGTTATCTGGGGCCACCAGCAGCATTTCTTCCTGGTGACCGCTTGGACCCCCTGTCTGTCCCTGCACAGCCCTGGGGCAATCCCCTTGTCATGCCCTAGGAGGTGAGCACCAGCTGATGTGTTCAATGATCTCTCCTTCCTGGAGAGCATCCTGCATCCCTCCCCAAACCCTCCTCACTGGGGGCTACTCCCCATCCTACATCCCTCCCCAAAACCCTCCCTGAGCACTGCCTGTGGGTGACAAGCTCCACTGGAGAGAGGACCCAGCTCCAGAAAAGCCTCTCCCAACCCCTTCCCTGCTCTGGTGCTGGCTCCGCTCTCCCTGAGTGAGGAGCGATCGAAGGGAGTGTCTGTAATTGCAGCTGTCAGCAGTAACAATCACGGTGCTGCCGTTATAAATGGCTCCAGACTGACTTTTACTTACAGATTTCCCTCACGTGATGCTACACACAAATTGTGCAAGGAAAAACCTGCGCCGCAGAAAAGCAATTGCACCTTCCAGCTCTGTGGAAGGAGATTTATGGCTTGTTTTGGCCATAAAATAGAGCGGGCAGGGCTCGAGTTGCAGGTCAACATGTCCTGACTGGGCAGGCTGGGGTGGTTCAGAGGAAGGGGGCACCCACTGTCCCCTCCCCATCACCCCGCCAGGGATGAGCCCGGGTGTCAGAGCCCCTGCCCGTTTGGTGATCCCTGTGTTGCAAGGGAAGGGTTTTAGCCTAATTCCTGCCAGATGTATGATAAAATCACGTTGATGTCTGGAGCCAGAGAGGAACTGCCAGAGGTGGTGGTCTCAGGCTGTAGAGGCGACCCCTTGCCAAATCTGCTGGCGTCAATCAGAGGCACTGAGAAATGGTGTGTGGGGGGGTTCCGCATACGTGCAGTTTGCAGCACCGGGACTAATTTCTACGTTGAGGACAAAGCCAGGCTGTGTCCAGTCTGTGGCTGCTGTCGGAGACCAGAGCCGTTGTTTTCCAAGCAGCTGGCTGGGAACAGATGTGGAGTCCCCAGCACGAGCGCAGCCTAGCCGCTCCCCAGCCCACGGCCGGGCCGGGAACCCAGCTGACGTGCTGACTCTCACTCTCTGCCCCGATGGCACAAGGACTTTTGGGATGTGTCCCCACTTGCTTTAAATGACACTTTCTAATCTGACATCTGTCCCGAGGTTGCAGGACCTGGAACTGTGTGTTCCGGCACCTCCAGACAGTTTACGCTCAGTCCTGGTGCATATGGAAATGACCTGGAGATACACGATTCCTTCCAGACCAGGCAAGATCCTCCATGGAGAAACAGCTTAACCACAGTGCTGTCCCAGGAGATCACCAAACGGACTCACTGTGAACAGGGTCCGTCCCCTGCAGTGCACTGGGAACATCATTAGGAGTCCACCACCCTAAGGATGCTAATGATGCAGGGCTCGGCAGTGATGCTTGGAGCCCAGGCAGCAGGGTCAAGCCAGGTTTGGCAGGAGTGGCTGTTGTTTTCCTAACACGGCCCTTGCAAATAGGAAGCCTGCGGCCTTTTGTGCACTTTGATAAGGTTCAGAGGTTGTTAAAAACCCACAAAGCTATGGCACAATTTCCAAAAATTCCCAGAAAGTCCCGCCAGCTTTGGAGATTTCTGCCATAGCTGTTACAGCACACCTCAACATCGCCTGCACTTAGCTTTTTGTTGCCATCATTGACATGCTGCTTAAGGGACACAGGTTTAGCGTGGAGAATTGCAGTGACACGTCCTCTAGCGTGCGGTTACACCAATATGTGGTATCACACAGGGTTATGGTCTACTCTCCTTTCCCAGCGGGGACCACTGACCAAACATGAAGCATCTTTGTACCAGCACCAAGGCACAACCCCGGCATTTGTCTGTCCACAGCCCATCGACCGTGGGGGTAGCACAGAAAAGGGTGGTTCCCCCAGCCCTGCCCTGGATCCATCTGGCTCTGGAGCAGAGGGAGGGAGAGAGCGGCTTGGTGCAGGCCCCTGTCCTGCCAGTGGGAGGGAGGGAGCTGGTCACCCGTGCAAAGGGCACGGTGCCGCTGCCAGCGCCACCCCACAGCTTTATTGTGCTCGTGGCAGCTTGGTGCTTGCAGCATCGATACACCGAGATGCGCTGATATCTCTTATTTCCTCCACGACCTGCTGCAACTCCCGTGTGACGGTGGCGTTGGCTACCTGAACCAGCAGCAGCAGCTTTGGGGACGCTGTTTCTTGTTCCAGATCACCTCCCTGCCCGCTGTTTGGTGGGGTGCTGTCCCCCTTTCTTCACCCTCCTCGCGTGGTATATCCCCCTGGGAAGGGGCCAGCAGCAAGGATGGCGATGGGGCGGCGAGAACGTGTTTAACAAGGCAAACGAGGTTAGGGTAAACAGGACGGGAACGGTCCCAAGGCCACCTGGCATTTTACCAGTTTTGTCCCCTGGAAAACATCCCAAAGGGATAAGGGTCCATCCTGCCCCAGGGCACGGTGAGGTAATGCCATGGACGGACGTGGAGAGGTGCTGGGGGGGATGAATGCTGCTCACTCCCCCGCTGCAAGCAGAGAGGAGGGGGATTTAGCAGTGGGGCAGTCCCAGGGACAGAGCAGGGAGGGCAGAGGCTCTTTCCAGGGCTCTCCTGGAAGCAGCCCAGGCAGCACCAGGGCTCGGAGGAAGCAGCTCTTGTTTCTTCTCTAATTTTAGACCTTTTCGGGGTGTTCAGTTTTCTTAACCACCGGTCAGCTGCTGTCTTCTCGCACAAAGCAAGCATGCATCAATTAAACCTGACACATATATATGGATTGGAAACGATCCAGGAGCAATCACTCACACGCCAGCGAAGGGCGTGAAACCCCCCATCTGCTCCCGGTTGTAAGACAGTGCAGCCAGTCCCCAGCCCAGCCACCACCAGCACAGCTCCCCGGGGTTCATCCCTCTATGGCAGTGGGGGACACTGCACCCCTCATATCGCAGGAGCAGGGCTGGAAAAAACCTGGCAGGGGCATCGTGACCTAAACCGTCTGGGCAGATGGGTTTTTTTCTTACTCCCCGGCTGAGTTTCTGAGCAGAGCGCCTCTGCGATCTCAAGCAAAGCGGAGGGGACGCCTGCGAGCAGTGAGGAGCTGCCGCCTGCTTGCGGCCATGCATACGTCGGTCATGAGTCAGCCTTAGGAAAGGTCAGCCTGTTCGGGGGCGTCAGGCGACGAGCGGAGGCAGCCCCGTTCCCCTCACGGGGCAGGCTCCCAGCAAAGGGGAGCTGCTGCCGCTTTGGCTTTTTTGCTGTTTTTCTGCATCCCTATGCGTTTCGGCAGCAATTGTGCCTCTACATGCGGGCTTGCAGCCAGGGGTACGTTGTTGTCCAACCTTGGGATTTTTAACATCAGGCACGTTGACACTGGCCAAATCCTGCTCTGGAGAGTACAGAGGAGGCGATACGTAAGTCTGGTGGGACATTGTTACTGCCCACAGACCCACATGCCCATGAGCTGGTGGCTGGGGACAGGGCTGCCTGGGGCTGGCCGTTGGGGATCTTGAGTCCTAAATCTACCTCTGTGATGGGCTCAAGTCCCGACGGATCAAATTCAGCCCGCGGGTAAAGTGACCCACCTGCAGCCCAGGCGGAGGATGGCACGTCCCGTCCCGGCAGGTCTCATCCTGGCTCCCGCCGAAATGGGGATGAAAGCATCATCTTACCCTGCTTGGAAGAGCCGCGGGAGGTTATAGCTCCTGGGACAGAGCTTGGAAGAGCCTGGATCAGTACTGACATCCCTGCCACTGGAATCACACCCATCCAGTGCATTATTATTTCCTGGAAACCACTGCTCCTCTTGGCTTAAACCTGCTGCAGGCAGCTTTCCTGAGTGTATAAATGTCCTAACAATTCCCAGTGGATTGGGCTGAGCTGCTCCCGGTCTGGCCCTGTGCACTGCCTCTGCCCTGAGGACTGAGACCCCCCCACCTCCTGATGCTCATAATCACACCCTCGTCCACCACCGGTACCCAGCGAGGAGGGAGAATATATGAAAAATCAATAGCTGCAGCTCAGGCTGCCGGAGGATTTGTGCATTTTGCACCACTGTCTCTGGGAAATCCAATATATTGATTGCGTTTCTCAAGACCAGTATCGATGAAGCAGATAATGTGAGCGTTTGGGGCTGGCCAGTGGATGCCGAGGATATCTGAAGCCCAGGGCTGCTGCTGTATTGATCTTGGCAGGCACGGCAGAATCTCCTGGTGTGATTGACTAAATTCCTTTGTCGTTCCGCACCAAGCTTGCCCCTGACCTGCTTTTACTTGCCTATTTATTTACTCCCCCCCTCCTTTCTTTCCAAGCAATGGCAATGAAGCCCCTGCTCATCCCTTGGGCACGGGAATCACCACCAGGGCAGGGCAGGGCGGTGGAGGATGCAGAGAGCAGCCATTCCCCCGGCGATGCCCCCGCTGCCTCTGCGGAGCAGCTCTGGCCAGTGGCAAAAAGCATCTTTGCCAAGCTTGGGGGCACGCCACTGCTGCTGCCCCCATGGGCTCAGGCATTATTTGTTCTAGTTTTGATGGAGAGGAGATGAATTTATCTTCCCAGCTCCCCCAGATGTTGACCCACCCAGAGGTCCAGGCTCAGCATCTCCTGATCTGCCCATGGGGCCAGGGAGGGTCATGCTGCTAAAGCATCCCATCCTGTGACAAACCGAGCCCCTAAGTATCCAGGCATCTTAAAAGTGAGCTGCCTGGGGAGGAGGTGGGAAGAGAGATGTAGGAATGGTTGTCTGTGGGTGTCCTGCATTGTCTCCTGCTATGGAGAACCCTCCTCTTCGTGATTTTATGAATGCCATTAAAGAAATTTTTCCTTCTGCGAGACTCTTTTTCTAAAGCCTCTTTTGAAGACTCCTTCTCCCCAGCAATGCAGGATCTTTAAAAGAATAATTACATTTCTTTAAAAAAACCCACCATGCTATTTATAAATTATTCTATATGCTCTTCAACAAAGCAAGTGCCAGACTGCACTGGCAGAAAGCCCACTCCCGACTTCTCCTTGCTGGGTTTAAAAATGCAAATAATGGTGCTTCTTTTATTTTTTCCCAGCTACAACAGCATGGGGGAAAACCACAATGCAAACTCTTTCCTGGAAAAGAGCGAGAGATGAGGGGAATGTCGCAGCCTGGTGCAAGCGGGACATGGGGACCGGGATCCAGACCGGAGGCGCAGGGATTGGGATCAGCATCCCTCCTCGGCTGGGATGTGTTGCCTGCGTTCCCCCTGCCTGCCCTCCAGCCCGGCCACGGGCAGAAGGTGGCAAAGGCAGGCAGAGGTGGCCCTTCCTCTTTCATTTAAAGCTTCTCCTGCCCTCTCTTCCTTCCTGCCTTCCCCCTCCCACCCTCGCAAGCCCCTGGACGTGCAGAGCTGAGAGTTTTGAAATGTTTTGAGGAATCGGAAATCCCTGAGTCCCAGCAGAGCAGTGAAATGCTGTCGTGATGCCAAGCGTGGTCCCAAAGCGCATCTGATAACGGGAGGCAGGGTTTTGCCAATCAGATATTTAACCGGAGCTGTTGCTACAGAACATGGCAATGGTGAGTAAGAAGGAGTCCAGCCTCTGCTCTGCCTCCCCTGCTATCATCTGTCTTTGTTTAAGACCAATAAATAGCATTTATTGGTATTAAATAAATAAACAGAATTTATTGGTGGGTAAAAAACTCTCCGAGGTACGAAGGGAAGGGGGATCACTAGTTATTTTCAGTTGCTGAATTTGCAAGCTGTCGCATCAGAAGATATTCTATGATTATAGATCCCAGCACATATTTCACGCAATGCATCCAGCAAATAATAGAGGGGAATATTTATTTCTTAATCCGTTCTCCTCCCCCACGCCGCACGTTATCTCTGGAAGCCTGACGGTATTCAAAGGATGGAAGCGGCAAAGACCCGCCTCACGTCTGCTCCCGCTGAAGTCAGTGCCACTGATCGCGGTGGGAGCAGGCTCAGACCCCGAGCGATTTTATCTGGTAAAAGCCTGCAAAAGTAACGCATTAAAAACCTGGTGACCTGCTAAATGTAAAAGTCAAGCTGTGACATAGCGGTTAGTTCGCGCTGAGGTCAGTGCCGGGCAGGTTGCTGAGTGTGAAGTTTCAGACGAAGGGCATCGAAGCTCTATTCATTAAACGGTTTTCTGCAAACATAATTAAGAGATCGTATCAGTGAGCATCACTGCTGCATGCGCCGCTGTAGCTGCTGGGTAAAGCTCCGTGTGGGTAAGAGCGCTCGCAAATCAGAGGTCCCCGGGCCTGCGACAGGACCTCGATAAATCACCGCAGCAAATGAGCTCGGTTCCTGCAGATGTCAGTAGGAGCGATGCTCCAGGCAGCTGCCTGCGGCGGTGGGGAGGGAGATCGTATCAGTGAGCATCACTGCTGCATGCGCCGCTGTAGCTGCTGGGTAAAGCTCCGTGTGGGTAAGAGCGCTCGCAAATCAGAGGTCCCCGGGCCTGCGACAGGACCTCGATAAATCACCGCAGCAAATGAGCTCGGTTCCTGCAGATGTCAGTAGGAGCGATGCTCCAGGCAGCTGCCTGCGGCGGTGGGGAGGAACGCTGCCGTGCCGAGGGGCTGGCAGCTGGGGTAGGGTCAGCCATGGTGTGGAAAAAGCTGAAAACTATCATCTGAAGTTGTGCTGGAGGTTGGGAGTGTTGAAGGAAAACCAAAATTAATCCCAAACACAGCAAATTCCCAAAATCTGGGAACTGGGGAGGGGCAACATTAGGGCCACCGGGATACCTAGGGGTAACCCGGGGCTGCAGCCCCACTCCAAACGGCTCCAATTTGGTGTCTTATGCTATAACGCAGTGGGTACCAAACCTCCAGTTCCTGGGGCTGTCTGTATTTCGGGGCAGTGGTGCCCCTGTGTGGGTGGGCTTGCTCTTAGAGCTGCCCTGGGTTTCCCCGCGGTGCGCGTGGCACCCGGCCAGTTGGTGTGATGAGTGGAAGGGCAAAGGCTTTTGTGATCATGCAACCTCTAGAGAATTTTCCTTTTTTTTTTCTTTCTCTTCCCCTCCTCCTTCTCCTTTGCACTGTCTTTTTCTTTTCCTTCCCCCTGGCTTTTTGTGGCCTGTTAGCCTAATTTCCCTCCGCCTTTGATTCTTACTCATCTTTCTTGTGTCTTCTCTTGCTCTTCCCCACCATCTCCATCCTCACACTCTCTCTTTTCCCTGGCTGGTACCTCCCCATGCCCTCATCTCTTCCCTGCCA
>NW_009650188.1:4538382-4538936 GCF_000708025.1 Charadrius vociferus | reverse complement strand
TCCCATCCCATCCCATCCCCATTACATTCCCATTTCCTTCCATTCCCATCCCCATCCCATCCCATCCTATCCTCATCTTCATCTTCATCTTCATCCTCATCCCCATCCCCATCCCCATCCCATCCCCATTCCATCCCCATCCCCATCCACTCCCATCTGCTCCCATCCCATCCCATCCCATCCCATCCCATCCCATCCCATCCCATCCCATCCCATCCCCATTACAGTCCCATTCCCTTCCATTCCCATCCCATCCCATCCCATCCCATCCCATCCCCATTACATTCCCATTTCCTTCCATTCCCATCCCCATCCCATCCCATTCCCAACCCCATCCCATTCCCAACCCCAACCTATCCCTCCCGAAAGGGTTCAGGATTCAAACTGGGGCTGTCCCAGAGCTGCCATCGCTTATGGTGGGGCTGGAGATCCTCAGGAGCGGAGGTGACACGTTTGGCTTCAACCCGACCCCCAAAATGAGCAGAAAGAGTCAAACGAAGCGGGCCGCCCCCCGCTGGGGGCGCACCGGCGCCACCGCCCCCCTCCTTCCCCGG
>NW_009650188.1:4530227-4537133 GCF_000708025.1 Charadrius vociferus | reverse complement strand
CGCCGGTGCTCCGCAGCCGGCGGGCAGGAGGAGGGGGGTGACTTTGAGAGGCGGCTCTGGGCGCTCCGGCTGCGGCTCCCAAGGGCGAGAGCCGGGGGCGAGCTGCCTGGCCAGCACCCACCGCCTTCAAGCCTTCCCTTCCTGCAAGCGGTGCCCTGGGAAGGGCTACAGTCGGGTTTGGTAATGCCAACAGCTCACCCCAGCGACTCGAAACAGGACAGTAAACCTGGCATCGATTGCCTTTTTTTCTTTCCTTTTCTAAATAAATAAGGCCAGTGAGGCTTTGCATCTCGCTATTCCATACTTGATTTCAGGTGAACCGCTTGAGCCGGGACATTTATGAACACTGTTTACACAAAGTTCTGCTGCATTAATCATGAATTATTTGCAGAATACAGCTTTTCAGTTTTTATTATGCCAGCTTTCTAAAGGTCACGCTGATTGCTTTAGTTTCAGATTTCTCATAGGGGTGCTTGACTTCGGTTTAACAAGATGAAGCTCAGGTGGTTATTTGTAGTAAAACCATTTCCTATTTCAGCATTAGCAGTAAAAGTGGTTGCTGCTAGTGATGTCGGTCTTTTCCACAAGTAAGAATTAAACCCAGACAGTGGAAAGCTGCTTATAGGAGAGCCATGATCAGCAAAACTTCTTGACCTGTCAGTCAAAACTGTACAACATTTGTTATCATTTGAAGGCCTGTATTTTCTCTCTAGGACTATAACACCAATTTATTTCTAGTATCCCTGTTAATCTGTCTGCATTTGCAAGGGAAATACCATTTATCTTAGCTTGCTGTGTTACAGTGTTGAACTTGAAAAGTTTGTATCTGTCCTTTTGACTATTCCTTTGTTTTCCTTTACCCGACTGCAAAGGAATGGATGTTTAAATAAAAATTGCAGTTGGGTTTGACTTTAGAACAAAATCGTGATCTCCTTGAATTATGTGGAGAACTAGATGACCAAATAACATATCAGTCTTTGAGAAAGTAGAAATCCATTTTCTTGATAAAATAAAGTACCAGCTTAGTTCTGCATCATGTCTCCGATGGGTTATCCGTGCAGGAGTTCTCAGAGTTGTTTTCTGTTCCTGGAAACAGAAGAACTTGGATATCTTCCTAAGAGAAGGTTTGGAGGTGGCTTGGAGGGGAAGGCAAGGAGGAAATAGAAGGGCAAAAGATTTGGCTGCCTGCTGACCAGACAGATGTAGGAGGAGGGTAAAGGAGACCCAGTGAACTATGACACCTTGATTAATGTGTGAAGAACTCTGCTCCTGATCAGCCACTGTTTTCATTATAGGAGGTTAATTTTCAGATGTTTTAACTAGGGCAGTATTATTATGTCATTCTCCCTTCCCCCATCCCAATTTAAAAGAAAGGAAGATTTCACTAAAAACTTCCTTCAAGTGGTTATTCTTTCTAGACTTCAACTCATCTCCTCCTTGGATAGATAACTTAACGTAGAGGGAATTAAAATAAAAACCCCACCCTCCTTTTTAGTAATAAGTTTCAAAACTCTTTGTTTCCCTTGTTGTAGCTGGCTGAATGTGAGTCAGCCTCCTGCTCGTGCATATTACAGTAATGGAATAGTCTGGCATTTATTATTCAGTAACTGGTGGTCGTGTGGGTGCGGCGCATAAAAGGCCAGCGCTACCTTGGTTTACTTGTTGATTATACTTGAGGCAAAAAGCATACAGCCCTCCTTTGTCAAGAAAAATTCTGAGGAGTTGATTAGCAAACATAAGCCCAAACGCTGCTTGTGTCACTTGTGTGCAATATTGCTTACATCGTAGTAAGATTTAAAAAAATTATTTCTGTATTTAATAGCATTACAATGTTTCTTCATCTGACAGTTTATGTCTTTCCCTTCTTAACTAAGACAGTAATCAAGCACTTTTTTCAGAGTGAGATCATCTTGTGTAGGTTTTTAACTGTGAAAAGATTATTCCTGTTTCCAGGGACTTCCCATGTCAAGTTCAAGATGCTGATGAAAGGGCTAGAAGATGGTAGAGAAATTGCTTTCTTTAAGTCATACTGTGTCATAAAGCTTACCTGTAGTCATCTTATTTTTCTGCTCTGATATTTGTAGTTATTTCCGTTGGAGACCAGGTGACTCATGCAGTCAGTCAGCCCTGAGGTGTGGTAAGACCCAGGTAACTTGTGAGATCCTCACCAGATGATGTCTCTCTGGTTTGATGGGATGTGCAGCGAGGGTGGCTGTGAGGAGCTTTGCCTCGCATAAACTGCCAGTCAGACTACGAGGAGGGTGTAATCTGTTGCTGATCATGTCAGGGAGAAGAATGAGACTGTTGTGTTTTGAATACCTGAAAAATGTTGTTTCACTTTCAGATGGTCTTCAACAATTTACAGTCCTCAAAGTTCTTACCATTAATGTGATCTTTCCCTCCAACAATAATCTGTTTAAGTATTGTAACTGTGCTTGTAGGAAGTATGGAAGTTGCCTGGACTTAGGGCAGATACTCGGTCAGTGGAAGAGCTTTAGAGAGAAAAAAAATCCATTAATTTTCTTTAAACAGGCAAAAAGAAGATATACTTTGATAACTATGCCTTAGATTCTTATTTTCTTTCAGCAAAAGCTCTGCAGTGACCATTACTGTACATCTGCTTTTTGAGAAAGAGCACTTGGCTTGTAGAAAAGAGGAAAAATGATGATGTATGCTATTCTGTTTCATTCAGCTTTTCGCAAAGACATTTGCCATGACTGAGTCAACGTTAACATGGAGCTTCACACAAACCTTGATTGACTTGATTCGACTTTACATTCCAAATTTCCATTCTAAAGATTGCAAGGAAGCATGCAAATTTTATGTGTCACGTTTACTTACACAAACTCCGTTCCCAGCTGAAGATTCTTGAAACCTAAGTCAGTGCAAATGATCAGGAGAGCTTTATGTGCAGATCAGTGGCAATAATGTAATACATAATCCCAATGTAAAGGGGCATTTTTACTGTTGAAGTACTGAGTGTCGTTATCAGCCTACCCCTGGATGTGTTCGAGTTTAAAACAATATACTGACAAATGCTTAATTTGTGGAAATGCTTGTTAATCATGCAAAACGCACCAAAGTTTTAAGCAACTTTGGTCCCAATTTCAATGTCTGTCGTGCAAAAACTTCCTAAAACCTAGGCTGCAGGTTTTCATACCCGCTGCCTTCTCTGTGCAAAGACCGCAGCAGAGGGGAGCAGTGGTTTTAGGGGGGGTGTGCCAAGTCCGTGGGGTGCTGGCTGCCTCGCGCATGTACCTGGGGACTCGGCTCCCCCAGCTGCCGAGTCGGCAGTGGATTTTGCTGTGCAATCGGGCAGTGACCCGTGGATGTGCCCTGACCTGGCAGTGGGAGTGAAGAGGTTTGCTCACCTTGTTTTAGGGGATCTGGCAGCCTATCTTCTTTAAAGTTACATTATTGCTGCGGAATGCACTATTTCAGCACATTTCTTGTCTTAAAATCTTAAGTTTTGGACTATACGTTTACTCTTCAGTTCCTTTGGTGCAAAGGAAGCAAACGAAATACCATCTTTTTGTGTCAGACAACAGAATTCTCTTTTCCACGTAGTCAGTACCGAACAAATTAAGGTAACTCTTAGATGAATTTCAGCTGATGCTTTTTTGCTAAGAGCGTGCTTCACTGCATTTAATGTACATTTTTTGATACAGTGAAATTGTTGGGTTGCTAGTCCTCTGTTTATCCACAAATCACGCTGCAGATTTCCTTTAGTCTTGTGTCCATCTCTGGAGTGCTTGTAGGAGAAAGAGGAGAGCGGTGCGCTGTCTGCTCAGACTTTTAAACCTAAGAGTACGTCTGCGTGTCCGGCTGATGGAAACTCAGTGGACTTTTACAGTTGCCAGATGGCAGTTTTGTGTCAGTTAATCAGGCCTGAATTTGTTTATCTGGATGCAGAAGTCTGATGGTGTTTTTAAAGAAAAAGTGCTTAATACCTTTTACATTGCAGCATCTGGGGAAGAAGGAGAATCAAAACTTCATGGGAGAGATGGGTAAAACGTATGAGCAGGTGGCTTCCCCTCCCTTCTAAGGAGACTCCAGGCTTTAAGTACTTTTGCCTTTGGAGAAGAGAATCAGGTTGCTAAATTTTAGAAATCATTGCTCTGAGACACAACCTCCATCAGGAAGTAGGTGGGGAAAACGAAACTGATAGCTGAGGTAGCCTGCTTGCCTTCAGAGTCTCTCTCCGAGAAACAGGCTTTCAGTCTTTGGGAGGTGGCCAATTCTGCTCTTCAAACCCTGCTTCATGATAGGCAGTTCACACCCAGGCTTGCCACCTCCTGACACAAATCTGTTGTGCTATTTCACTATTTGTCCTTCTGGGTGTTAGCGGACGAGCTTAGAAGAGCGTAAGCAGTTTGAAAGCTACTCCTTTAAAACGATGGTTTTGTTCGAGCATTTTAAGGTTTTTGTCCTTGCATTTGTTCACTGGTAAGGTTTGACAGGTGCATTTTCAAGTGTGTTTTCTTTCTGTCTTTTTTTTTTTTTTGTTCTCTGGTATACATTTATGCAGGTTTACTGCAGGTGCAAGGTATATCACTAGCACAACTGAAAGTAAGGAAATAACCCTTTTTGTCTAGTTTGAGGGCAGAAAGAGTAATTCTTAAACGTTTGAAGCTGACATTAATGGATAACTCCTGGAAACAATAATTTCTAAAATTCTGTGATCCAGAGGACACTTTAGGTGTGAAGGAACACTAAGCTTTTCACTTTCAGGTTACTGGTATACTTATATAGTCCAGTAAGCAGTAAGAAAATCTTGCCCTGCAGCTGCCAGATTGTACTATGTCAGTCTGCATGGGGAGAGGTCTGCGGGACGACTGACACCTTCAGCTTTCAACATTATTTAGTGCAGGACTCTCAGTGTGGCAGTCCTTTTTAATTTGTTTGGTTTTTTTTTTTTTTTTAAATGACTGATAAAACCACAGTTAGAAGTACACTGCAGGTTTACCTCTAGATGGATTAAGGGATGGAATTCTTACTACAGTGACTTTAAATTCACTGTCTCTTCAGGTATGTTTATCCTATGCCATGTGGTTGTGGTTCATGGAAAAAATTACAGGTAGGCAAGGATGATGAGCGGGATGAAAAAGGGGAAGGCTTTTTGACCACTTGATGCATGGAGGCAGATCATGTGCTGCTGACCAGTGAGTCATAGGGGGAAAAGGACTGAAGTGGCCAGTGTTTGGGAGGAATTTAAAAAAAAAAAAAAAAGCACCAGGGGTAGAGGAGAGCTGTGCCACTGGAACGAGGATCACTCAGCAGTGGCTTGGTTGGGAAAACAATTACGCAAGTGACCTTTGTTGAGACCTCTGTGGGCTCAGGAATCAGACCTTTGGGAGATGTCTGAGCTGCCGGTGTAGCCTGCCACCTAGGATATCTTGTGGTAAACAGACGTGTCCTTTAGACCTTATATTTACTTAACAGGATCGTAACCACCATGTTACAACAGTGCTGAGTTTCCAACTGCTGAGCTTGTGGTTTTTGCCTTCAGGTTATTAGGGTATTTGTTATTTATGCTGTGATGTTTTGACCTGGGGGATGATGACACACAAGATGGTAAACGCAGAGGTGTACGATTATAGAAGTATTGGATTTGTTGGGAAATGGGCAGAAGAGACAGGAACTCGAAAGGCCTGAATGGCTTTTATGTGTTAGATTTCTGTGGGTTTGTAAGTGAGGGAATCAAATCCAGTTTTTGCAGCAGCTGCGCACGAAGCACACTCACGGTCAGTATGAGCATGACGATGCCTGTCTTTATCAAGTGATGGTTTGTGTGTGTAAACAAATCACGCAGCAGTAGGAATGGGCCCTTCCTGGTGGCTTCTAGTTCCAAAATTATGGTTCAACCTATTCCTTCAGTCACTGATCTGAATTCAGTTTATTTGATTCTTGCTTGCACTTGTGATGCGAAAGAGAGAGGAAATCTTTAGTCTATGGCTGGAATAATACCGGCATCTTAATAACTGTCTGAAAAGAGGCCTTCTGAAAAGGAGCTGCAAGTGGTGAGTTTTCTGATGTGGTGCCTCCCTCCTGGCTCTGGTAACGGAAGGGGTTACTGCCAGGGGTGCTTGGTATTTAGCTGTAGGACCACCTTGCCTCCTGGTCCTGCTGCCTGCACCGATCATCTCTTGCACAAGCAATTTGAGAGTGGGTGAGCAGGTCGTTCCTGTGGTCTCTGGGAGGCAGCTGATGGTGCTTCTAGGACCTGAGGACCTGGTTAATAATTCTGGCTGGTGTAAATGTTGTCCTTCAGTTTCCACCTCAAGAGAAGGCCATCACCTCTGGTTCTCTAATCTCCTTTGTCATGTTGTCTTCAGCTTTTAGAATGTATATGTGGTTCTGTACTCCTATATAACAGTGATAAGAAATCCCTGAGGCTGCTTTTCCTCCACTTGCCTTGACAAACTCCTTTCTGTGTCACGCAACAGTTTTTGGTTTTGTTTGTTTGTTAGTTTTTTTAATGTAAAACCTTTAACATCCTTCCAACTGGGAAATATTTTTCCAAAGGAAGATGTTGAAAGATACAGTTGGAATAAATTTTATCGATTAGTGAGGTAACAGGCTTTAGACAAAGCAGTCAGTAAACATGAACTTGTATTTCTTTTGTTAACAAAAATACGTGTGATAGTGTTGACATCGTTTACCATAGCTTTCTGTGTCGGTCTGGAGGATAAAAGGGCTTTAATTCCTTTTGTTTTCAAACAGGCATATCAAAACAATGTATTTTTTTTTTTAATACTAACTGTATTCCTTGTTCTCTTCCTCTCCCTTGCAGGCTTTGAAAGAGATGCTATATGCAGCTGTGGACCAGGCCCCTTCTATAGAAGGTAAGCAAATTGTAACTGAGAATCATGTTTTTCTTGGCATTGGGTGCTAGACACATTCCTG
>NW_009650188.1:4443486-4530071 GCF_000708025.1 Charadrius vociferus | reverse complement strand
GACACATTCGTGCTACTTTTCTGTCCTCAGTCCTCCTAAATTGGTAAACTTAATATACTGATGGGCAAATGCCTGGCCTTTCACAGCCTGCATGCTATTTTTGATTGTTAGAACTCTTTGTCCTCTGTCATTAGGACAATAAATGTCTTTGTATAGTTAGGGACTTCAACAGCTGGATTCCTCTTGCTTATAAGGGCATTCACTGGTGGAAGTACTTTCTTCATCGCTTGAGAATAGACCTTTGTTTTCCTGTGACAGTTAGCCAGTTCAGGAGATAATTGTGCTAGTGAGATACTGGTTCCTGGTTTATTACTGGTGATTTGAACTGGAAGAGTCTCATCCTTTCGTTCCGTGTCCTCTCTGAATGCTGTGCTACCTCTCGTATGTGGACATGAGTATATTTTCTTGTTTACATGTGTTTATTGCCACTGAGTTTTCTAGCTTATTTTATTACAGCATTTGGTTTTAAGATCACTGCATTGTGAATAGTTTGTTTAATTAAGTGATAATCTCTGCAAAATTTCTCAATAGAGCCCTTTATCTTTCTTCTTCCTTTTGTTGTCTTTGAAGTACTGAATAGTTTCTGCCTTTCTGTTGCTTCACTCCCTACTTTCTTGCCCTTCATGTGGATTTCAAACTGTTTTTTAACCTCTTTACCTTTATTATTTTCACTTTGATTGCAGTGCAATGTTAATTTCACTAACCTCTTCGAATGCGGCTCTGAGCTTCTTTATTGCGTATTTGTAGAATAGAAGAAAAACTGCTGCTTCTAGTGTAGTTAGTCGGCTAACATGAATAATGCTAGTCACTATTAATGTTAACTTATTAACTACTTTCTTTGTGTTGATTGAAATTGGGAAATGAGGTATGACATAGTTAAAGTAATGTGGAATATTATTTTTTTTTATTTAACTCTACCCGCTCTTTGATTAGGATTTTAAAACAAAAACTGCAATAATTAATAGACGAAGCATGTGTGCGAGGTGGGGCAATCTCTCCTTATACTTTTCAGAGGGGCAATCTAAGCTGTAAACTTTATTGAAGCAATGTTCAGACATGTATAGTCTTTAGATTTAACCTGACACTTAGTTGTTCACTTGACTCAGCCTGCTAATTTTGTTAAATCAATCACCCTTTTCTCTAAAGTGCAGGTCCTAGAACTAGATTTCTAAAGGTTATGGTCTAGCATCATCTAAAATACATGGGTTATCTTTGGAAAACTGGGGAAAACTTGCCAGGATTATGCTGGCAAAAGAGGAAAGTCTTGCTTTCTTTTTTTGACTGGCAAAATTTCTTAAAAAACACCCAGAAACCTCTCTCCCCAACAGTGCAACTTAATAATTTTGTTGAATAATCCAGCATTAGTTTTATGGAAGACTGGAGCATTTACAAGACTGTCTTTTCTTTCTTCCATCCATCAGTTTATTATTGACAGTGGAAGCAAATGGTGTCTGTGCCAATAAAATTTTGTAGTCTAATGTTTGAATGTGACTTACTGGGTTTTGCTTGTCATACCTAGAATTTCAAGGTGGGCTTGGAGTTGCTAGCCATAAAACTCCAAAGTGTTATAATTCAGCATTTTGCTTTCATTTTTTCAGTGCTTGTGGTATACTGATGTTCTGTAATGTGCCGTGATGTTTGTGTGTAAATGTATTTGGCAAAGGAAGAGAAGGTGAAGAATAAAATGCTACCATACTATATTTATGCTCTTTTAAATGTTAAAAGAATTTTAACTGTGCTTCTGCCTACTTTGATGCTTTCAAAACCTCAACATAAGGGAAATAATGACTTAAGACATTTTTTGGGGGATCGGGTCTCTACCTCTGTACTGTAGAGAATAAAGTAATCCAAACTGTTTTGAACCACTCGTATTTAACTCTGTCTTGCCTGACCCACCTTTCAGTAGAGAGCAGCTATGCTAATTCCTTCACTGTTTGTTCATTAAGTGACTGTGCATGGTGGTTGGTTATTTTTAAAGTTTGTTTTCAGTGTGTTCTTTTCCTCTCTTTTTCTCTCTACTTAGAGACTGTTTTGCTTTTTAATCTCTGGGTTCCTCTCTGAAAATGGTGTGTGGCTCATGATGGGGCCAAGCTATTTGGGCTGGAGTGACAGCTGTCTGTACGGGCCGGTCTGAGCCACTGAATTCTTCTGCCATTGTCCATAGGAGTGCAGAGGTGACAGAGGGAAGGCAGATGTCTTTCCATGAGCTGCAGCTTTAGGAAAGGCTTGTACTGGAAATGGAACAAGACCAGGTATTCCGCCATCCCTGTTGCTTACTTCCTTCTCCTTTAAGGCCTTCTGCCTTTGTTTATAGAAGCTTTAGGCCAGAGTTAGTGTGTGAGTGCATACAAACTGTGCCCAAAACACTGCTCTAGTCCCTATCAGAGGAGATGGAGCAAGTTCCTTGAACTTTGCGGGGGGGATGTCGCAGCTATTTTCAGGGGCTGGCTGTTGGCCTGTGTGTTTTCAGTTTAACATGGATTTTGTGATGGATACTTCCGTGTTATTTTTAGCTTAGCAGAGAAACTATAGGAGTGTGCTACTGAAACTCAGCTTCCCAGTATGAGCCTAATGTAATCTCACTTTAGACTGGTCTAACTAAAATCCATTTTCTGATTGATCTAGTTGATCACAGACACACTGTAGACATGCACAGTTGGTTCTAATTTACCTTATGTGTATCGTGAAACTAATCTTCAGTTAATACATTGGACTGTGAAGAAAAGGGAGTTCTGTATACCAAAGCCAAGGCTATTCCTAGTTCTTACTCTGCTCGACTGGATGTGTAATTCAGGACTTGAGAATGAGTTTCTTAGATTTCTGCTGCAGGATGCTTACTATGTCGGTTGGTAAAATTTGTATACATACAGAAATGCTTTGTACTGCTTAGTAGTATGCTGGAAGCATTTTGGAAACTCTTTAAAACAAACAAAAAAGTGCTACCCAACCAAGGCATGTTGTAAGTAATAGGCAAGGCAGGTAATAGGTGAACCATCCATCATTAATACCTTTCATTGGGTTTGTATTTAGGAATCTCCTGTTTGTGGTTGGGATGTGAGTAAACAAAGCTAACTTCAGAATGACTCTTAAGCTCTGCAACTGATGGTCCTAGTGCTACTTTAGTGGACAGAGTGTTGCTGGTAAGAGGATTTTGGGTCTAAATTGTGCAATTTTTACTATGCTTATTATCTACTTATGTGGTGATCCTTCTCATTGTGCTACATTGAATCATACCTATGTCTAACTGCTTTTTCCTATTTTCAGGTAATAAACACAGACTCTGATGTTAACCAAAAACCCTGTAGATGTGAATAAGCAAAACCTGTCAAGGTGGTATGATAGGAGGAGATTGCTTATAGCTGTCCCCTGACACTATTGCAAAGTGCTGTGGCTCCCTGTTTTTCATGAGAATTATACCAGACTCAATGCATGTCTATTTTGGCAGTTGCTAGCTGTACACATAGATTTCTTTAATCTGTTCAAAGATACACTTTTTGCCCATCTGTCTGCTTTGTAACGACAGTTTTCTATATGCCAGTGTTATTCCTCCAGATGCTTATCATCTTTTTACAAGGCTTTCCCCAATGAAACTTGCACCATCTTTCCACCTGAGCAACGTCTGTACAAAATTAGTGTTTAGTCTGTTAATTCAATCTCATACACATCACTGGAAAAAGTATCAAATGATGCTTGATTCCCAGCTGTATGATGGCACTTGCTTGACTTTCAGGAGAATTCTTTGATGCGTGTTTGCTTTGTTAGCTGTTTGTTACGTGCTGCTTACTGTTACTGGAGCAGTCTGGATGAAATGATGCTGCCATGATGTTATTCTCAGCTTCAGAGCCCTCGTGGCACGGCAGGAGGGCCTGCATGCAAGCGTACCAGGTCTGTGTGAGCAGGTACCCTTTCACTACCTTGAGCTACCTTTAGGAAGAAGCTGTGACAATTTAGAGGTGAAAATCTAGTGTAGCACTTGTTATCTCCGAGGCAGAATGTGCAGTATTGTAAAAGCATGAAATACTGACCTCACCATGAGCATGTTGATTTTTTTTTTTCTTTTGTGTTCCTTGTTTCTCCCACTGTTTCCTGATCCACTCGTCACCTAAGTAAAACAGGTTACTGGACCACTGTTGCTGGGAGTCCTCCCGATTATTCCACTTGGTGAGCAGATGTGTCGGTATCTCCCCAAGCTCCTTACGATGCGGCTCTTCTCAGCTGCAGTGGAGATGAAAGTGTGGCTGTAAATTATTCATTCTGATTATCTGCTTGAATGGACAGGGCCCACTCTAAATATTATTTCCTAGAATATTTGTCTTTCAGATATTGAAATTTAACCTCCCTTTAATACTTGTGTAAACAAACGTTGTTGTAATATCAAATGGTACAAGAGCGTTCTATTGTATCCTCTTATTACGGAGATTACTTGTTCTGCTTAAACCCAATCCTGCAGCAGCACCTTTTGAACAAGGATCACTTCTGGTTGAAGGGCTCTGTGGGGCTGGAATGGTGTAACAGCCTAGGAGTGGGGAGTATAGATGCTTTAAGATGGAACTCAACCCAAAAATTAATAGATGATGTTAAAATAACACTTGATTTGTAGGGGAAAAGCTTTAGTGGTAATGGAGATCCTCTGCTGGTACTTGTAATCTGTATGGACACCTATTTACTTGCGCTAGGTTAGAGAAGCATGAGGTACAAGTTTAGGACATCCTGAGAGTGCAAGTACTGGCAGCGTGTCCTGTGTGGTTACACTCTTGTTTCTGCTTTCATTTGTAATACACTTCCCATGTTAACGGATAGCTACAAATCTTTAGTTTGGATTTCTTACTGTTACTAAGTAAATAAAATAGTATTCTTCAGGGTGATAAGTAATCGTAGTGTGTAAGCAGGGTGTGGGAAATCGCATTCTTTTTTTCCAAAGGAAGTTATGAGGCTGACAATTTTTGTTTGTTATATGCAGACATGCTTTGTAGGATTGATCAAAGGGTTATGAATTGTCTGTATATATACAGATGTCTTCCTTTTATTTCAAAATAAACATTTATTTCCAATTGCATAAGCTTACTTGTAGCAGGTTGGGGTTTTGTTTACATGCGAATGCTTAGGCTTAAGGGAGCCTTCAGCAGAACTGCTTCACATCAACTACCACGAAGCAGCCACAAGCAGATTAATGCTCTGTCTTTATTTCTCTTTGTTGTTGCATATCCATAAAGAACATTGGTATCGGTGTCCTTCTGGAGGATGCATGTGACTGAAGGCTGGTGTCCTACACCCCAGATGCTGGTCCTCGATTCTGTACAGAGTGTAATTCAGTCTGGAGGCCTCTGTATTTATAACTAGTGTGTAAACTCAAAAAAAACCCAAAAACAAACAATCCCATGACAGTCCTCTTCTCAGTTGGAGACCTGATGCCAGGTACTGGACTAGCTCTAGTAAAATAGGTTATTGGGCCTGTTGAAAACATTTGCTTCCAGAGTATGCAAACGGTGGACAGGAGGAGAAGCTGGCTGCATACCAGCGTTTATAAGAAGGAGGTGATGTTTGATTTCTCTTACCCTAGGGCAATAGAATTTGAAAGGTAAACAGCGCATATGGTTGGAGTAGGGTGCAGAGAACAGCTGGATGACCAACAAAATATTTGGAGCACAGATGCTCATATGAAAATTATTACAGTGTACCTTGTTCTCATGTAAAGGTAACTTCTGCTCTCAAAAGCCATACAGTGTTCACAGTAAGTCAGCATTGAGACCAACCATGGTGCTTGCTTTGTACCAACACTTACCACTTTCTGTTCGTTCAGAGAAATGCAGACCCACCTACGCTGTTGATATAGTGACTTCCTGAGAGGTATTGAGGACCAAGTGATTGAATTCTGCTTAACCATTAACTAGTGTACGTGGGTGTGGAAAAAAGGTCAGGTAAGGTACAGAGCTAGAATGATTGAGAGTAACTTGTTGACAGTGCAGACAACTGGACAGTATAAGTTCTGATTTTATTACTGTCTTATAGACCACAAGTTCTCGAGTTGTGGCATTGGAGTATGTTCAGAGCTGTCTTGGCAGCAGGGAGCAGCCCTCGCTGCTGCCCCTAGGAGCTGGTGTGCTCAGGGTCCTGGCCTGTGTGCAGGCGCTGGTTCCTGTGGGTCACAAGTTCGTTTGTATTTTTGCACCAGGCTGTGAACCCTTTCAGTTGTTAGAAACCACTTGCTCCAGAAAGTCCGTGGGATAGTACTCCTGGTCCTCTCTGGGCTGGTGTGGGACCGTGCAGGGTAACAAAGAAGGTTGTGGTGAGACGTGGGTGAGCAGGATTGTGTAGATTACTGTTTCTTTCTGAAGGAAATTTGTGGCTGTGGTTGGTGGAAACACTGGACTTCTTCACACTTTCCATTTGCCCCCTGGCCAGTTCCTGGGCTTCATCTATGTGCAGAAGCTGAGAAGCTTGTGTTGTTGCAGAGCAAGCCTTTTTTCCTTTTCCTCTGTCTTTCTGATGTGTTCTGGGTAGCTTCTTCAGCAGCTCAGAGAGGTTTGAGGCATTCACATTGGGTGAAGAACTTGAGTCCTAAGTGTACCAAACAGTATAGGTTCAAGGCTGCTTCTGGGATTAGGTCAAGCAGTTAATTGCTTTGTAATTTTGTTTGGTACACTTTTTTTCTTTACTTAAGCATCCTTCGGTATTGAGTACCAAGAGCCATTAAACCTGGGATAATCGAAGAGCTGTATGTAGCTCAGGAGGTAATAGTGAAAGCTGGACCTGGTAGTGAAGGCCAGCCCATATGAAAGGGCTGCACCTACAGGCAGGTTTCTTTTGTGAGTCTGCAAACTGCTTATCAGTCCCGCTGCAGAAGGGCTAGAGATGATTCCTTGATGATGAATGGAGGGTAACAGCAACATCAGAAATGCTCAACCGTGCCTTTTTTTTTTTCCCTTCCTACATTTGCTTTCCAGTAATTTAAAAATGCCAATCTGTTACCTTTTTAGTGGTTAGATGAATTAACAGTACTTGTAATTTAACGGATATGTGCCAGGTTTCATGTTAGTGGTCAAAACTTGAGGGTTGGAAAATAGAAAAAGATTCGCAGAGCTGGAAGATTGACAGACAGTCGTGCCTTCAATGAAGCACTCCTGAGACAACGGCGAAACATCAGACAGCGTTTTGGCTGTAGACATGAAGCACGGCACGTGTACATACAAGAGGACAGTATTTATTGCTCTGTTTCAAAAAAAAGACTGCACTAGACATCTTAACAGCAAGATTTAGTGTGTGTGTAGGAGGCAGCCTTTGGAGTCATCCCTTTGGAGTTGTATTTGCAATAGGTGACTTGAATTATTAGACAATTAAGATTTTGGATGAGACTATAGCTACTTGGTGAATAATGCAGTATGAATTAAATGTGATTGGTTTCTCTCTCTTTAAAAATGCATGCTGTGGGCAAGGGAATGAGCAGAATGTCCCTGGAAGGAAATCTCATTCTTCTACATCAGAGCTGCTTGTAAGATGCCTTAGAAAAATGGCCAACCCGCTGATACCCCATGGAGTCCTGATGTCTCTGTGTGATGCAGTGGAGGAGCAAAGGCTGTCCTTGGGCACCCTCCCGCTAGAGCGGTCCTTGCAGTTGTGTTACCTTAATCTGCTGTAAGGCCACACCGTGCAGTCAGTGGCTATCGCAGTAATGTTCTCTGAACGTGAGAAGGTCTGTCTCTTTGATAAAGTAATTTTAAAATTAGCAAGGATATGGTGAAAAGTCAACCCACTCCTGGTCATGTTTCTTTTTCCCAATTCCTGAAGTAAAAATAAGCTAGTTGCTTATTTCACGTGTTTTGTTTACGGTGTATCTGTAGCCTTGCAGCTTGACCCCTTTTTAGTAAAAGTAGATAATGAATTCACTTTAAAAAGTAATTGTGCTTTTTATAAATACATAATCTTTAGCTTTAGTTACAGTGTAAAACTGCAAAATTACACCATCTTAATTTGCAAAGCCACAGTTCACAAAAATTGAGTTAAAAATTATTTTATTCCATTTATTTTATGGTCATTTAGTTAATAAATATATTTTAGATTGTTTTATGCTACTTTTTGACTGTGCCCACCCTTTTCGCCTGACGTGGTACAGCCTAGATGTAAAAGCCTGATCCTATGGTTTTGTTCCCCTGTGAAGTGAGAAGGGGTGTAGCTTCAAGAAAACTGCGAAGAATTATAAAGAATCTTTTACTAACGTGTGGTATGACGAGAATACCAAAAGCTCCTTAGTTGTGAGACAGCAGCACTACGAGTTGTGTATACTCGGCTAAAAATCGCAGAGAAAACTGTACAAAAATCCACAGATCTACTTTTTAAAGTAGTTATTGCTCTCTCCAGGAGGGTGACTGGCATTGCGGCGGGCACAGAGTGCCACTGGGGCGAGCACACCCCAGCCGGCCCCTTTGCGGGCGCTGGCTCTTGGCGTTGTGCACTCAGCAGCTCAACTTCCCCTTCTGCGGAGGGGGAAGCCTTGTTTATCTCCTAGGAGATGGAAAACCAATTTCTACTTCCTGATGAGAAGCTGACAGGCTATTTGACTTAACAGGAGAGGCAGGCGATGTGATTGGGAAGAGGGAAATTGCATGCCGTAACATACTAATATAAATGCAATTTATTTTGCATGTGCTATATAGCTCCAGGCACACATTTTTGGGGTGTGTGAGAATTCTTTGCATGCTGAAATGTAAGCAGTAAATAGCAAAAAGAGGCAAATTTGGCATCCGGGCTGTGTTTATAATCTTGCTTTTATTTTTACTGTAATTGCCTAGCATGCTCTTATAAATGCTCCTAATGTATTTGTGGGGCAAAGTGCAGAGAAGCTGAAAAGATCGGCAGGAGTGAGCTGTTAACTCGGGATCTGTCTTGTCCCACAGCTGCAGACTTGTTCTGACATGTGGCCAAGGCTGCTATTCTGGTACTGCCTTTGCTGGTGTCTCTCCAAGAGGACAGCTCTGCTGAGCTCCTCGCTTCTCCTGAGACGGAGCAGTTCAGTACCAACTAACCTGTCTACTTGTCAGTCCCATGATGCGTCAGCTATAGGGAAAAATGGGCATCATTGGTCTAACCCCCCATTCTTCATTCTCATTGTTTCCTATTCTAGCTGATTGATCATTTAGATGAGTTTGTTGTGAGTATCTGTGTATTTTTAATGCTGTGTGTCAGGGGACCAGCAGCAGTTGAAGAGTGTGGTTGCTGATCTGTGAACCCAGGTATGCTTTTTAAAGGCAGCTCCCTTACGAGCACAGCTGTAGGAATGAGTCACAGTCAATGCAGTAAAATGGGGTAATGATGAGCAGGATTGGCTGATGTACCTCTAAGGTAAGTTCTATAAATAGGTTAATGGAATTTGGTTTGTATTTCAATGTTTTGGTATGACTTTGTCTTCCCTAATCAGAAGTAGCAATTAGAAAGCAAAGAAATAAATTATCTGAGAGCGTGATATGACATTCCATGTTACTTTATAGTCTTTCGTATATTCCAACTGGTCCTTGAGCTCTGCAGCAGTCCACGGCAAAGGTTCAGTTTCTCCCATGCCCAACCACAGGAGAACGCACTTCTCCATTAGAAGCCTGGGTCAATGCTTGGATCTGCTTGGACCTTGGTGACCACAGGTGCAGGAAAACATTTCTGGGAAGTGTTGTGTCCTTTTGAAGCCTTTAAGAGATTACAGTTCACTGTAATCTAGAGAAAAGAAGGCTTCCCAAAGAGCAGAAAGGAAAGAGAAAAATCAGAATACCTTTTGCTCATCTGTGATCAAACTGGACTACCACCAGCAGTCACAAGCGGTAATTGTGTATATAGAGGCTGCATTTGTGGGTTTCAGGTGCTGTAGGTGATGCTCTTAACACACAACATCCATTTGTGGTGTAGATTTGATTAGTAGGATGTCGATAAGACTTGTTTATTAAAACTTCACGTTTCACAGGGTAAGTTGGTAAGATATGAGTTGTGAATGAAATTTTGAGCAGTTGGAGGCAGAGAGGTTAAAGACAGGATGCCGAGCTTGTAGAGTTTGCCACGCTTCTTCAGCCCCATCTGCTGTAATTATCCTGGCTGTAAGGTGACTGCTGTTTCTGATGAGTGCTTCAGATCCTGCAAAAATACCCCATATCAGGTGTGAGTTTTAGCGATACATCAGCAACGGGGATCCCGCCACAGCTTTAGTACTGTTTGCTTCAGCAGATGTCTTCTTTGTGGTGAAGCCTCAGGAAGTGAAGGACCAAGAAGGTAAACAGGTTCATCTGTCCGCACGCAACCTGCAAGGAGCTGGGTCAGGGCTCGGCCCCCGACTCTCGGAGGGGCTGCAGTGCTGAGCCGAGCTTACCAGGCTGCTTTTGGCTCCTGGCTCGTGTTTCTGTGAACATGTGGACACTGTTCTTCACCAGCTGGTGTCTTTGGCTCTGCTGTTGGCTGCACCCATGCCTTCTTACAGTGGAAGATTAGTTTGCTGCTGTTGGTGTTTAATAGGACTTCGAGCTCGAGTCTCAAAGGCTCCAAAGGTACTGACAAAAGAGCTTTCAAATCCGCCCCTCCAGTTTTAGAAAGCCAAATGCAGCTCAGCTAGAATTGATCTGTACCAATTTCCCTTTCAGTTTCTTCTGCTTTCAGCCAGCTCCTACAGATTCAGTTTCGGCTTTTGTTCTCAGCTGACTGAGCTGGGTTGATGTGGCCGCATGCTAATGCAGCGTTCTAGATGGAGCAGATGTGCACCCGCTTGTTTTCCGGCTGAGGAGAAATTCAGCTTTGGAAGGTGCGTGATCCGGGCTTGGACTTGCCTAAGCACAAATACGAGTAATGAATTAGTCATCAGACATGGAATTCTTTTCCCTGGGGACACAGAGCGGGAGGCTGGTACAGCCCAGCTGTCAGTCAGGAATTGCTGATGCAGGAGCTCTTGCCAGCTGAGAAGGTTCCCCCCACCCCTGCTAATATAGTAAGGCTCGGTTTCCAAATCCTTTAGCTTGGTATTTCAGTTGTGACATGAGTGCTTTATAGCATGTGCGTAAAGGCTTTGGTCTCTTTACCTAACTTACATAAAAATGTTAACTGTCCATTTTGAAACCAAAGGCAGCAGACCTTAATTGTGGCAACTCTGCAGTCTCCTATGTGTGAGCCAATTTTACTGAATCCTACTTATGTGGTAAGCAGGGTATGCCAGAGGGGTTTGCCATCCACCATCCATTTCGGGAGTGATTTCATGGTTATTGAGGTATATGGGTGATAATGGGGTGAGTTTGGGAAGAGATGTTTCTGCTCCATCACATTCTTACCACCTTGGCTGCAATTCTCATTTTATTTTGTTTTTTTCCTCTCTTGTTAGTGTTCAACTGTAGCATGTGGCTTATTGTGGCTGGTCTCATGTATGATAATTATTTTTTGAGACGTTTGGAAGCTTTACTTGTCAAATAAGGAAGAGAAATTATGGCATTGTGTGCTCTTTTGTACATAACTAGATCAATGTCAGATTTTCACTTATGTGCACCGTTTTCCTCTTTAGAGTGAGTAAAAGAGGCTAGTGTCATTATTCTTTTCCTGCCTTATGAATTTCCCCCATCATAACGTCCACCTGTGCTGATCGTTTGGAGAGTTGCTGTTATGGCTTTTAGCCAGCTTGTCAATTTTTCTGTTACCTTTGCTGGACAAACACCATGTGCAGTAGCAGATAAATGAGTGATTCTTTGCTGTAGTGAGGGGAAGTGGCACAAGAACCTCAACAGTTGATACTGTGGGTTTTTGAATGGTTTATTTTTTTTTTTTTTTTAAATGCTGAATACAATGCCAAAGCCTTCCAAATATTAGCTTCCAGTTTGCCTTAACTTTCTGGTACCCAAAGGGCTTGATTTTTATTAACTCCTACGTTGAATTGTGCTGGAAGTGCAAAATTAAAGCATTGCAGGGGAATTTATTCTGAATATTGCAAGAAGTTGGGATTTACGTGAAACTGCACTTCATACTTGCACTCTTTTCTCTGAATATTTTGCAGTTACTTCAGCAAGATCATGTTGGAGTTTGAAAATGGTCTTTTTGTCAAAGCGTAGTCTGCAGAATGGAAGTGTTCAGTTTCTGGTGCTGTAATGTTGCTGTATAGTCCCTTCATACCAATTACAGGAGATCCCACTTGACATATTCTAAACTGAAAAAAAAATAGAGAAGGGGAAGAAGCTTAGACGTAGTGTTAAATACTAGAACTTCCTTGAGTTCTCTTGCAAATACCCATCAGACCTTACACTCTTCACAGGGTTCTGCTGTTGTGAGATTTTTAAACAGGGGAAATAACCCCCAAACCTCTCAGAGTATTAACTGGTGTCAGAACAGGTTTTCATCTTTTCGTAGTAGCTTGGAACTGTAACCCAAAGAGGTAGTATTATTTAAATTAATTTTTTTTTCGGATGACAATGTTTGGCTCTAATGGAATGAACAAAACTGCCATTGTGAGTTCTTTTCCCATTCTTATGTTTACTTTATCCAGCCCTTTGGCGAGACTAAGCCCATATGTCTTGGACTACTTGAGAACTGGTGTTTTGTCATTCTCTGTTTTTCAATTTTAAGTTTATTTACAGAAATTAGCAAAAATGAGGAAGTACTTGAAGTACTCTGCCTCGTTGCTTGAGTGTTGTTGTGTACGGTCAGAATTGGCGACTTCTCTAGTTAAAGTGTTGTGAGTCTTATTTGTGGATTCAGATTTGCTTTGGGTCATTGTTTGGTCATGCTGTTCTGTTTTTAATCTTTCAAGACTTACGTTGATGAGATTTTTTTTTTTAATACGAAATCCTGCTTCTGTTTTTTCAGTTAGAAGTCAGTTCTGCTGTGTCGGAAGTGAGTGCAGCTGCTTTGCACTTGCAGCTTCTGGATTACGTAGCACTAATTCTTTCTGTTTTGCATAATGTAGCAATGATCTTCATTGGAAAGTTAATTTATTTAGATCTTGAGTTTTCCATGTTGGAGGGTGACAAGAGCTTATTTGAACTGAAAACAAAGGCTCAAATGGCTATTTGAAACCTAAACAAAGCAGGGAGCATGGCCTTTGAGAGTGATTGCACTGTTTTTTATCCGGTGCCTCTCTTGCACTCCACGCTTGGTGGAATTATTTGTTGATGAAGAGGAAGGTTCTTAGTTTGATTGCAAAGACCCTGGCTGTTTCTGAGAGGAGGCAGAAGAGAGGAGGCAGCGTCCGCTCTCTGGTTGCATAGTCCTGTGGTGCACCGCGTCTTCCCACCGGCCTACATCTCCTGTGCTTTCCTTCAGTGTGTCGGAGACAAATTATCTGTTCCGATCCTAATAAAAAGTGTACATATATTTATTTACAAGTATTCTTGATCTTTAATTAAGGAATCCGGCTCTGTTACTTGCTTCTTGGTGCTCACTTTCAGGCTGGGGAGTCTGCGAGAAGATGACTGCCTGCAGAATTGGACTGCTCCGCGCATCTGTCTGTTTAAAACAAGCAGTTTTGCAGCTGATCAAAGCGGGAGGATTATGCTGCTGCCACGGAACTAAACTGGCGAGGGGGGATAAATGGCAGCTCTGAAGCAGGCCTACCTGAACTGACAGGCTCTTTGTTGTTGACAGGATAATGTGAATAATTTGTTTTTGGTTTTGTTCTTTTTTTTTTTTTTTTTTTTTAATAGAGGTGTTGTTCGTTCTGTTGGAGGATTTACTCTTCCATTTCAAAGCCCAAACGACTGGGTTACTTTCAACAGAGAGCTGTATTGCGTATAGTTTCATATGCAGTGCAAAGTTTATCTTCACCTAGCTGTAAGAAATATAGGGCGTGCTCTGTGGGTGTTGGTTTTCAGAACAATTTTCTTATAAAGAAAAGAGGGATTTTGTTTTGCACACATGTATTAATAATCTGAATGTAAAAACTGCATGGAGACTGTTATGTCTGTCTTATTAAGCAGTATATTTATCTCAGAAATGGGGAAGTATATGAAACTAGCAACATGTTATGGATTACAGTTGCCCTTTGCTATAGGTAGAGAGTCGGGTTATGTCTTTTCTGCCCATATGTTTCTGGTTTTATAATTTACCAGATATTCTCACCTAAATGGCATTTATTTAGGTAGCTATATTCAAAGCCAATCTTCTTGCTTTCTCTCTAATACTCCTTTTTATTCATCCAAAGTGCATCCGTATGTATAGTGAGTATTTGTTATCAGCCAATATAATCTTCTTAATGTAAAAAGAAATAGCTTTTAGAGCAAATATTTTTTTTCTCACATGTTCTGCACTTAAGCACTTTTACTTGTGGTTGGTTTTTTTTTTTTACAATTAATCTATGGATATAAATTTAAAATTATTTGCAAAACCCTAATTTTCCTAGGTTGAATTGAAACTCATGGAAGTCTTGAAGTTTCTGTGACCTGTTAATAATAAAATAAATAAATGAATAGCACAAACTTTGATCTAGTAGTTTAGGAATTCTATCTGCTGAAAATGGTGGGTGTCCCTGTCCAGAAAGCCAGTTGAAGAACTAACCCGGCTGCTACTAGCTGTGGCCTCTTCTTTGTGGACAGCGAGGTTTTTGTCTCATCCCTTTCATTGTTATTCTATTTCAAGTTAGAAAATGAGTAAAAAGTTGAAGACTTTCTGTGTTAAATCAAGAGTAGAAATACGTCAACGTGTCAACTACAATCTGTTTCCAGTTATTGCTTCTGTCAAATCGGTTGTATTCACAAAGTACAAGTAGCATTTGTGGTATAGGATCATTTTTAAAGGCAGATTTTGTTTAATAGCTTTCTCTTGTCACTTTATTTTTATTATAGCTTTCTCCTTACTGCATAGCGAGGAATTTTATGACTGAAATAGGAGTTGGTGTCTGATTCTTTGACAAGCTGATTTTGAGTCTGGCTGTAGCTTGCGTTTACAGACTACAATATTTCTTTTTTATTTTTTGGGTAGCTAATTTAGTGTCCGGTAACTGAAGATGCTTCTATATTCCGTAGAACTTTAGTGCAAGCATTTGAAATTGGATTTTGTGCAACTGCCGGGGAGTAGAGGAGGAAGAGGAAGAAGCAGAAAACTGTAGTTTGGTTTCTGGGCAAGGTCGGAGTTCCTGCAGAAGGCATGGCGCTTGGCAAGGGGAAAAAACAAGGTTATTGGTGTTGAGCTGTCTCACTCCTTGTGTTCATTAAATCTTGTAAAGCTGTTGGAACCATGACTGTCTTATAGATGAAAATCAGGTAACATGCGTAAGCTCAGAGCTTTTACTGCTCTCCAGTACATTGTTTATATATGACATTGTTTTCCTTTTAGAATTGTTAAAATGGCTCTGCCAGATTACCTTAAAGGTATCTCAACTTATCTCCTAAGCGAAAGTCTCGCTCATATCTGAGAATAAGGTCTGTCCTGCCTTGCCTCTGAGGTTAAGTTAGCTACTTTGGTGTATGGGCTGTTTCTTGTATCTTTCTTGTGGAATTTTATTAAGTGTTGTTGAAAGTCTGGATATGCCTCTGTAGTATTGAAAAATGCAGACTTTGTTGTGTGTCTAATTAGGCAGTTGTCATTCTTAGCCCATTGCCTGTAAGCGAAAGCTATCGAACGGGTACACCTATGCTGGTGTTTATTTTCTTAGAAACCATGAGCAGTGTAGAAAATGGATTGGGATTTTTTGCTGTGACTGAGAAGTGTGAAGAGATTTGCTGGTGCGTTCTGAGTGACTTGGAGGTTGTTCTTTTTTAACTTTGTTTTTGCTTCATGATCATCTTCTGTGGCGCTTGATCAGTTAAGCCACTGGTGTTTTCTGTGTTCCTTGAGCTACTGTCTTGCAAGCTTTCTTCTTTGTGTTGTGGTTTGGGTTTTTTTTTACCCCCCCTGAAATCATCCTTTCAGTGTAGCAATTGAAACAATTTTATTTGTGAGCATTGTATGCTAATCATGAGAGTAACTGTTCCAGTTGTGAAAAGAACCTCTTAAATAGTAGCCAGATCGCACCTCGTTCCATGATCCACTGCTTTAGCTGGTTTTGGTGTCAAAATTTACTTATACTGAACTTCATTTTAAGCTTCCCGAGCAGTTGGTGCTGGCAGAGACCAAGGACCTGATAGTCGGCTTATCAGAGGTAGCAAGAGGGAGTTTTGTCCTCTTGCTGCTTTGTGCTCTTCATCGCCTGTTGCCAGAGGTGTGAGGCCTCTAGGTTTTGCATCTTCTGCTCTGCTGTGGGTCCAGTGGAATTTCATACACTTCGCTGTGTATTAGGATTTCAATTTTGTATATTTAACTTGTCTAAGGGTCCACTTTACATATTTAAAGCATTTTGGGGGAGAGGTAGTATTTGTTTGATTTGGACTCCATGGTGTAGCTTTAATCAGCAGCATGGCATTAAGAACTTTAGCTGAGTACAAGCTTGAGGATGGAAAAAAGTCTTTCTGGCTTTTCTCTCTCTGTGTATGTCAGAGCTTTCCCTGGTGATGCTGGTACTTCATTTGCATATCTTGAAAGCGATTTCTTGTAGTAAGTAAATTTATCCTGTGGAAGAAATTTTAATCATCTAGATTATTATTTTTTTCTTCATTACTCCCCCGTACCCAGTTGGAAATTCATGAAATCTGGTAGAGGTTCCAAGACCCTTAAGGACTTACAATATTGAAACAATTCATTAACTGTTCTAATTACGTGACTTCTAGGGCATGCCTGTGTGCTTCAGGGCAAATAGGTATAATGACAAATACACAATACCTGGCCTAAATGAAGGCTTCTCCTTAAATGCTTCTGGACAGTTGGTGTGACTGTTAAGAATTTTAGCAACCCCAAAATGCAAAATATAATGATTAGTCAGATGATAATACATGGCCACTACACATGGGTGTCTTTATTTGGCAGCTACTTACTTGAAATGCTGAAAAACTTCCCACAGGAATTTCTCCCAAGGGTTAATGGAGGATTTGGTTTGTTGCAGTTCTGAGTGCTCCTTGCTCTTGTTAAAATCAATAGAGACAGTTTTTAAGAAACTTCTTTTTTTTTTTTTTTTTTATAGCTACAAAGGCAAAAATCTTTTCTCTGTGAAGCAAACAGAAGTAAACAGATCTATATATTCCTGTGATTGATGTGGGCTGATACAAGCTGCTTTTGAAATTCAAACTGCAGGCAGCTTCTGACATCTATATTGCAGGTAGCTTCTCTGAGGTGGACTTGTAGATAAGGCTGTTGTGTAGGCTTCTCGCAACATTTAATGTCGGAAAGCTGGGCTAAGATGCGTTAATTTTATTACTGTAAGTAAATCGAAGCAGTGATAAAAGGAGATGGTAATTTGTGAAAGTGTATTTTAAAGAGCAGTAGATCTGAGTCTTTCCATTTTAACTTCAGATTCTGTTCAGGAGGGGTAAAATGTCATTACCTGAAACCAAGAATAACCAAAATTTAATTTCCTCACAGTAGAAAAGAAGCTCTTAGTCTAAGGAAAGCCATAATGTCAGGAGCAGAGAAACCAATTTCTTGGGAGAAGTTGTATCTGATGGTTTGTCTTGTTGGTAATCATGTCAGAGTTAAGCTGCTCATTGCTATTTCTAAGCAGCAATGGAGTAAACTTCTGTTAGACTTGTGTGGTAAAGGGCTTTCACCCATGCTTTGTCGTGGAGTGTGGAAAGAAAGGCACACTGGCACTTTAAAGTTTGTTTAGCTACACTAAAACTCCATTTTGGCATATGTTATTAATTTGCTGTAGTATCAAACGTCTTTTGAAAATGCTTGTTGGAAGGTTTCCTTTTGAGTCCAAGTGAGCAGGGAAAAGTTACATTGTTGATACATCTGTAAGCTGAAAATAAACCTAAAATTGAACCGAAAAATAACTTTCTGTTGCTCTGTCTGGAAGGGATCATTTGGACTCTTGGGTGGTACCTATAGAGTTAGCAGAACTGGCCCCATTGAAACTGCAAATAACATCTGAGGTCTAAACCCTGCACCACCATCACCCCATGCTAGTGGTTTGGGGGTTTTTGTTGCCTTTTTTTTTTTTCCTCTTGCCACCCTGGAATAGGGAAGTCCCCAGTGATATTTCTCACAAATGTGGAGTGCTCTTAGGAAAAATGGGGCTGTTTGAGCTGTAGGATTCCAGAGTGAGCCATGTGTTGTTGAGGTTTAGTAACCACAGGATACTTGAAAGGAACAATACAGAGAGGTATGTGGAAGACAGCACACATTCTCCAGTTGCAGGCAAGAACTGTTTTTCTTGCATTTCCTTTAGAGAAACAATCAGGCTCGTTAAGATGATTAATTAATGCAGTTTTCTGCCATTAATCTTTATGAACACCAATATATATAGCATGCAGTAAAATCCATTAACATGCCATGACCCTGTGCTAATTGTTAAACTCTGCTCTTCTTTGAACAGCTTAGTACTGCGATAGATGCACATAGATTACAGTGGGGTAAGAATGGCTCCCTCACAAATGAAAATATTTAATTTGAGAAAACAGATAATAATGCTAGCTCTCTTCCTCTTCAGTTGTTGATTAACTTAAGTGGAGCAGAGTATGTCATTAATGGTATTAAAAGTTATTAAATAGGAGTGAGGAAGACATGATATGAGAAGGGAGGAAAATCTGCATCATCAGGTACAACCCTGGCCCCGTGTCAGGTTGATCCATAAGAGAACTCATTTAAAGCTTGTTTAAACTATTTATCATACAGTTCACTGGCTTCAGAAAATGAAGATGATGGAAAAACGAGCACAGCCAAGGTTTCAGATAAACCATGGGTTTCATGTGACATTGATTTGAGTGACTGCAGTACAATGGAAATAAGTGCCCAGCTAGACTTGCTAACTTCAGGGAGTCTTTCAAAAGCTACTAAGAGCTACATACAAAGAAATTTTACAAAACCTTTTGGTTTTGTACTGTTTTACAGTAATAATGTGAATACTTACTTGGAGTAAAAACATGGTGTACCTAAAGAGATAGGTATTATTCCAGAAGTTCAGGTACTAAGATGAAAGGTTAAGATGATTGCAGTGACTAAAACATTGATGGGAGGCTATGCTCATCTCCAGAGTGATGGATAAAATCCCATGCAGCTATGTTTAGAAGAGTATGTGATTATCTTCATGTTCCCAATTGTATCAAAAGTGGTTATTTACATCTTGTAAATTGATGTTTCTTGTTTAAATCTGCAGGGTATTCTTGATGCTGTTCTTCAGTTGATTGTAGAAACTAGTTGGAGGAGAAAGATTTATGGCTACAATTTACTTATAATTTCAATGTGTTTTCATTTCAGTCAATCGAGACAAAGAGGTTGACCTCCTCTTATAAGAAAAGCATGCGAACTCAGTTCAACAAACCAACCAAACCAAAAATTCCCACCAAACCCAAAACCTCAATGTTTTAACATGTCTGTTTTAGACAAAACAATATGAATTGTAGAGAAATGAACTTTTTAAAATCATGTACTATGGGAAGACTTTCTGTTTTTTAAGCAGATGCTATTTAGAGTATGCAGTAGTGGTAAATTCTTAGGATAACAGCAAAGCCCTGAGTTACTTCAAAACTCAGTAAATCTCTCCTTGAAGTACTGCTGGTGCCATATGTACTGTAAGTGTCTGGATCACGTTGCTGGACATCCATGAGGATGGAGATCTACTCTTGCCGTGGCGGGAAGCCTGATGCCATGATACAATACTGTGTTTGAATCTGTCTGATGTTCCTTTGAATGCTTTTGGTCTCTCTAACTTTCAGAAAACTTTTTTGAAACTTCTTCAAAAAGCTCCAGCTTCAATGGATATTGGATGTTGTTTGCCCAATGCAAGCCATCTGTTATCTGTTTTGGCAGCCTTCACTTAGTAGCATTCAAAGAAAAAAAAATACGCTTCCCTCAGTGCTATGGTTTTTTTTGCTTTACCTTCTTCAAACAAGTTAATTTTGTGGTGTTCATCCATTTGCCCAAGTTTCTTATCTCTTCAATCCAGGCTTGAGAAATCACTTGAAGACCTAGTATTTGGGGATTTGGAAGGGAGAGGTTTGGGGGTAGGAAGTAGTGTTATCAGAGTTACTGGTTACTTTTGCATTTCTTCAGTTAATCTTCATTTGAATGATGAAACTGCCTAAAACTATATTCATTTCAACTGGCTGAATTGTGGAAATTGATTTTTGTGCTGTCGCAAATGATGGCATTCTTATGCCACTTGAATCTGGTTGGAAGAGTCAGTACTTGTGATGGTGATGTAGGATATTAGCAGGTCTAATGGTTCTATTCTTTGGACCTCTGCAGCTGTGACTAGGCTTATTTGGTCACAGTTTCACCCTGTGCTGGTATTTCTCAACTCCTAGTGTGCATGTGTATAGTAAAGAATACTCTTAGGAGAATAACTTCCTGGTGAGACCCCCACCCCAGAACATGCTACTTAGTTGTAGGAGGATACTGCATGTTCATAATATCTGCTGCAGTTGTATTTTTGCTTTTTTTTAACTAGAATTTAGCCACTCACAGCTGTGACAATAGCATGAAAGTCTCATGCTGCTATCAATGCACAAGTAATTTTTTTACTGCCTGTAAATAGGTGCCGTCCATGGTGGGGGACGGCGTCGCTTATGCCAAGTCTTGGCTGCATTAAACTGCTTTAATCTTGTACATTGACTTATCCTTCACTACATCCATCACAGGTGTTTGTTCAGAACTTTTAGACTGTTTAATACTGTAGGCATGGAAGAATGGCTAGTTCCAGGGTTCCCTTTCACTGGTTTCTGTAACCCTTGGCTTTTAGGCAATCTGATTAAAATAAGTAGTCAGGTGGAAAGCAAGCTGATCTCCCTGGTGTTCCACCTGCGTGATATCAGTGAGTGTGGGCCAACAATGAGGAGATTTTTGTCTTATGACCACACTTGCAGCCAAAGTGAGTTATTTGAAACGAGTAAGAAATGTTACCATTGAGAAGAGGATGGCAGGTCTTTTAACTTAAGCTATTTTCAGATTGGCATGAAACAATTGAGGTTTCTATCGGTGTTGTGGGCAGTTTTGGCAAAAGCCCTCTGAAGGTGCTAAGCTTCTGTTGTGCATTTGCAAACAACTTGAACTGCTTACTTGTCTTGTAACTTGAGAGGGGGGGAAAAGTTGAGTAGATGGCAGCCTGAAAGGTTTTGTGCGAAGTTAAAAAATTTATTTGGCTTCTGTAAAAGCGTTATTTGAGGCATGCACAGACACTTTTTTGGTCTAGAAAAATGTGGGATTTTTCTCCACTCTGCACAATTGCAACTGAAGGGACTTTGTGCTTTGAAAACATGGCTTATATTAGCAACAGAGCATAAGAATCTCTGTAACTTTCTGAAAGTTTGAATCGTGAGAATTTTCTGGGATAAAAGAGTAAAATTGTTCATTTTCTACTAGCAATTGGACCATATTTCACTGAAAAATGAGTTTAAAAAAAAAAAAAACTAAACCAAAACAAACCTGATACCTTCCAAAACCAAACCTGATACCTTCCAATAGGCTGCCTGAAATTTTAGTAACCTTCTCTTATTCCTAGGTTATTTTTTTATAGGTTGCAGGGAAAAAGAAATCAAGGATAAATTGAACAGCACTCCACATACTTTTTTGGTGTCTTAGTTCCAGCACTTAAACTTAGAATTGAGGTTAAAGGAAGAATTCGGTTTGTTTTTAGATGTGGACCATATGTGCTACTGTCTCTAAAAAAAATGAGTGAAGCTAATTAACTACATATGAAATAACCTGTGTTAGTTCTGGAAGACAAGTTTGGTCTATTGTACTGTGGTGCTGGAGGTGGGTAAGATATCCACGAGGAACTCGCTTCCATTATTACTTTTTTCTGTCTCTAACAGCTTGTTTACTACTGAATAATTGCATAAATACGGGGGTAGGATGTGTTCTGAAAATGCCAGTGTAGTTTCCAAGTCCTCTGTGATTTTTCTTGATGGTTATTTGCATATCCAGTAAGCTTTCTGAGCATCAGCAGGCTAATCCTACTGGAGATTAATTACCTCTGTGAAGTGCTGTATAGTTAGAGAATGACTTTTTTTCTGAGATATTTGAGCATATGGTTGGCAATTCTGAACAGCTCAAAGAGGAATATTTGGTCACAGGTCTCGTGCAGGAAGATCCTGAGGCTGTTTGTAATCCGAGAGTTTGGGACTGATTATTTACTGTAGTTTAGAACACAAGGAACTTTAAATCTAAATTTGAATCCTACATAGAAATTAGAAGTCTTTAGAAGTTGGAATGCATTCTTATGACAAATTTCATCTTATTTTAGACTAACATCTCATGAGGTCGCTCCTCTTTCTGTTTTTAAGCTCATACTGCCACAACATCATAATTAAATGGGATGAATTTTCTAACTTTAACATGTATTGTTTGATGGGGTTTTTTTGAGACATCAGAAACTGGAATAGCTTAACACAGAATGGTAAGAGAAAAACAGATTGCTTTTCAGTGAAAAATAGAAGGAATTCAACCAATATTTATTCCATTTTTATAGCTGGTAATTTGTTTCAGGTCCATGTCTGTGACCGATCAGCTGTATCTATCTGTCTTCTAGTTAAGAAAAGCTGTTGACATGATCTCCAGTTAATCACTGTGATTATTTGAGACTTGATAGCTGCTGAAATAATGAGAACGTTTCCTCTTTGTTGTAACATTTGTAGTGATGGGTTTTTAGCATGCATCAAATATTGCACCAGATACTAAAATCTCATAACTCTTTAAAGGAAACCCCTCTACCTGGTTGATTACTTCAATTGGATGGATAATGCAAGATAATTTGAAATGTATCTCTCTTTCCATCAGAAAGGATTATTTGAAAATTGGTCTGTTCTAGCCTACAGTGTCTGAACATTTCTGATGCTTGAGATACCTTCTTTGGTGATCAGAAGAGCACCTTCTTCAGTAACTTCTAGAAAAACAAGTAACAGTTGTGCCAAATACTGTTAAAGTACAAGAGGGGTCTTTGCCATAGCTATCCTGCTTGGAGATAAAAGTGCTCGCCTAGGTGGGACATACAGATGTTAATTGAGGAGTGAAAGGAAGGAGGAGAGGGGAGAACATGTAGATTTTCAGATCATAGCACCAAGTCTCGTCTCCTTTCCCATTTTTGAGATTCTTGATAGTAGTTAGATCCTGCGTACCTGTAAAGGAGTAGACAAGAATTACTCTAAACTCTTGGCGCTCCTTGGTTCAGACTTTGAAGAAAGCTTTGGATTCTTTTGCTGGGGGTCCAGCGTTTCATGTGTCTGAGGTGCCTAAAATGTAAGGAGCTGAAAGCTGTTTTGAAGCCTTGGTGTCTTATTTTAGTATACTAGCTTGGTCACCACCCCTGCTATCAGATAGCCTTAATCCATCATGGAAACCTACCTGCCTCTTGGCCTTCAGCTACGCTGTCTTGTCATGAACGATTATTTCTACTTGTCTGTGCCTTTGAATGTAGTGGTTTATGGTTTTTTTTTTCCTGAACTCGAGTCACCCTGAATCTTTTTTATCTAAAACTATTAACTGGTTTGGCTGATGATACTGAAATGTGTGATAGACTTGTGCTTCAACTGTTGCAGTCTCAGTAGGATACGGATGGCCTTTCATACAATGTCTGCCAGAAAATGGATCATCTGTATTAGAATCTTGACTATATAGCCATTATCCTCCAGTTTCTAAATATTGATAGCTTATTACACAAGTCTCAAAACCCCCAAAAAAACCAACAAAAAAAACCCCCTATTTCGGGAGTGAGCTGTTTCCTGAGCTCTAGAATGGAGAATTTTTCCCGTGTTTCTCAAGTTGCAATTTTGGTGTCTGAGACCAGTACAAGATCAGATCAAAAGTTTTTCTTTAGAAGTGCCTTCACAACAGAAACTCATCTAAAGGTGCTTCCAGGGAGTTTCATTCTCTCCTCTCAACCTACTGCTTTGTCTTATTTGGGGAAGCTGCTGATGGGTTCAGAGACTTGGGGCGAGGGGCAAGAGAGGTAGCATGGGAAGGTAGACATGCAGAAACTGGACTTAAACGGTCACACTCCCTGGGAAAAACCCATCTCATTTAGACCCTTGGACAGTTGTTTGTTCAGTGTTTACGTATTAGCTTATCTTCAAATCTGTCCGCTTGCGTGTTGCGGTACACCTAACTCACTAATTGCTGCATTGATTGATTTTTAACAGCTAAGATAGCTGAAGCAGCTTGATTAGCAAGGAAATGGGTTGTTGAATTTGAGACTTGCTGACGCGCGAAGCATTGATATGTCATTACCTGTAGATGCCCACATTTCTCTAAGGAGATATTGATAGTGATGTGAAAGTACATCATGTTAGTGACAATCACCCGATTGGGTTTGGCTTTGCCAAAAGGACACCTCATTTGGAGAAAGCTGCACAATTAGGATTTTTTCAGAAAGATCCTTTTTTTTTTTTTTTTAATCTAACAGACATAAGGTGTTTTTGCAAGCTTGTCGTCTTCAGGTCTAACGCAACATTTTAAACAGTTTAAACTTTATAAAGTTGAGTTTGGACTATTCTGCAAAGCGAGCTGTTGATTTTCCTGTAGTAGTTAAGAAGAGGTCTCTGAACTGGAGAATGAAGGCATTTTGTGGGAGGCCTGTTAGCGTCATCTGAAGTTTTGTGTCTTCTACATTTATTTCTTCTTCAGGATTTTTTTTATTCTTGATTTTTTTTCTTATTCCAACCTTACAAATGCTCTCACAGAATAAAAAGTACCTGTGTTTTACAAGGGGAATTCTTTCTTTAAAGAGCTGACACAGATGAGTGAGCATCACCCAGATTTGTCTCCTGCTTTCATGTACTTTCCTGATGGGTCACTGGAGCCTGACCTCACTTGTGTTGGGCACTCGTGCTTTTGGGAAAATTAAACCGAGGAATCTGAGGCAGTAGTGCATTCTCCAGGGAACTGACATGACTTGGAGGATGAAATGAGATTTGGGTAAGAGGTTGTGGCTTTCTTTAAACAGCACATCTAGACATAAAATAGTTCTGGTAGTCAGGATTTAAGAACAATTCACTTAGGAGAAAAGTAAAGAACGAAAAAAAAAAATCTAGAGGCTTTATTTAAGCAGATTAGTCAAACATTTTGTAGACGTTTTTCCCTTTTTAAGCACTGGCTGTTAATTCTGGTGTAACTCCTTTGTGTAGTAACCCTGCCAAGCCAGACCTGTATTTGATGCTAGTTGTGAATCTGCCTCGGATTATGGTGAGGAAACATTCCCATTTATGCAGACTCACATATTCAAGGTAATGGTCTTGAGCATTGTGGTTGTTACACCAGGCAGTGCAACTCGACATAAGGCAAAAAAATGTGAGGTTTGCTATGATGGAGATCCGTGAGGAAAACTCAGATTATTATATTTTTTTAATTAAATTGTGGTTTTGTGCAGAGTACAACACAATGTAAAATGATTAGTGTGAGAATGCAGCATGTTAGGACAATTTATAGCTTCCCCCCCCGCCCCCAATCTTGCAGAAGTTTCTGCAAGACCGGAACACAACATTTCTGAACTGATGCCGTGAGAACAGATGCTGTCAGAAAGTTGCTGGTGCAGAGCAGTCTCTCCTGGAAGTTTTTGTTCTTACTGCCTGAGGATATCCGACTCCAATGCCGAAAGACTCTTAAGAGTTTTATGATTGTTACCCCTTAGAAGTTGGTGACCTTCTATACTCGTGTCAAGATAAACATACTCTGCAGTTTTTTCTTATGAGCCTCTAGGGAGTGGGTTATCATGGATAATGTAATGTTCAAAGCATGAACTGCTTGTTGGTCAGTATTTAACTATCCCTTCTTATGATATTGCTTTAGAGGATTTTCTTAAATAGTTGTGAAATAGAAGTGGAAAGGAGAAGGTAATTTTCCTTTAACTTACGATGTTGTGCAAGCTGAGCTACTTCAGAAAATCTCTGGGCTTATTTCTGAGAAGCAGCTGGTAAAATTCCAGGCTAAGCAAGTGAATAGAGAGCAGACATCACCGCCAGTGTATTTATTGCAAAGTTGTTTCTCTGGGCTGGAATGGTTTGTAACTTCTGAACATCTCTGGCCCTGTAATGTTGTCGTCTTGTCTCTGGTGCCAGCTTCAAAACTGTAACTGCCCAGTTTGTCCACCTAAGTCTCCCACCTAGTAATTTTGCTTCACTTAATTGGTAGAACAGAGTAAAAGTTCTCTATATTTGACTCCTGTTTATTTACTTTAATTATAGTAAATTTTGTCAGAAATAAAATACCACTGTGTTTCATATGTTATGAAGCTCATCACAGTGATCTTCATGTTCTTCTATGGGTATAAGTCATTGTTCTCCATATCAGCTGTGAAGTTGAAGGAAGTCCTCTGAAGTCAGCACCTGTGTTATTCCTGGAACTAGGAACCAAGATGTTGCCTTGAGAATTGGTGGTGTAACGGGGTTTTCATCCGCAAGGTGCGATTGTTTATAGCATTTGTGAAAGCTGTTAGCGAGATTCAGTTATGAACCATGATTTTTTTTTGAGGCCAAATCTATATACTTTAACCAAGCAGTGCTGGTCCTGAAGTTTACCTTCTCTTTGTTTATCTTCTTTGTGTCTTAAGCCCTTGGTGTTTATGACACAGGAATTTCTTCAGCTCTTTCTGGAGTCCTTAACTGTCAAGTCAGCAGCGTTGTAGAGACAGTGCGGACATGAGTTTGATAGCCTTTGTAAAGGATGGGGGTTACTGCCGTAATTTCAGTTCCTTAAGGCTTCTTTGCTCACAGCTACAATCAGTTTGTTGCTCAACATGTGCATGCTATGTACTTTTAAGGGTTGATGCAGTAAAGAATGTCATTTGCATCGTTGTTCTGGGGTATGTTTGTATCATCTCTGTGCCTTTGGCCAGCGTGCCAGGTCGTCTTCATAGCAAGCCAGAATACCATTACCCTGAGTTACTCTTTCATGTAGTAACTGGAGGGATAATATTCCCAAGTTCCACCTGCAAAATATGAGCATGTAGCAGGTACAAGCATGCCTCTTATGATCCACTAAATGTGAAGAGCTCCAAGCAGACTGTTTGTCTTGTAGCCCTCCACTTTGACACAGCTATTACTGCTACTGGCTTTGGCTAGTTATATAATTTTGTAATGCTGTTGTGGCTGGCTGGCTTACCTCCATAACCAAAATGGAGGTAAATTATAACATTCAGCACAGAAATGGATCAGAAGTTAACAATGCTTGTGTTTCTAACGCAGTTTGAAATTTATATTTGAGATGAAATGGTAAGAGTGTGTCTGATTGTTCCAGCTTGTTTGTGCTTATCCTGTGATCTAGGGATTCAATAACACCGGTGTTTGGAACTGTACTAGAAGAAAAGTGAGGCAGGAGGCTTTTAAAAAGGAAAATATTTAATCATTAACTATTGGAGTGGAGGTGGATTGTGGCTCTTGTGGGAACTTCGTTGGTTCTTTTGCACATCATTACAGTGGTCATGTGTATAGCTCTTTGGGGAGATAGCAAATTTTTTTTCTCTCTCTTTTTTTTTTTTTTTCCTTCTCTCCATGGTAAGCTAGGAATAGCTGTGTCCTTGAAGAACATCTTGACTCTGTATGTCTGTGGAAAAGATTTCCCTAAAGATTTTAGATCTTTGGTTCAGCAACAAAAAAATATAACTGACAAAGAGGAAGCCCTTAAGTTTGAGTTTATTAAATCTGTAAGACTGGAGGGATGGAGAGGTAGACCAAAAGAACGTGCGAGGGATTTGGCTACAACAAGGCCCTGGCAGCAGTGCTCAGCTTTCTTGCTGTCCTTCAGCTGTCCTTTGTGGACAGATGAGAGGGGCATGGCTTTTAGGTATGTATGGAAAAGCAATGTCTCACTTCTTGTTTTAAACCATTTCCCCATGACTATTGAATCAAGTGCTGTTTAGCCTTGAGTCACTGAGCCTTATTCACTGTGGAATTTACTGAGGCAAATAGCTACGACATACTGCTGCTATTTATAACGTTATCTCATTGTCTGTGGGTTACATGGAGCTGTGTGGTATGACGATTTGAAGGACATGGGTGCAGGGAGACCCTTTAGAGTGTGTAGCATTTCAAAACTCTATTTATTATTCCAGCATAACAGCAGGTGCAGTTCTCCTTGCAGATTGCTGCCTGATGTCCAGGGCTGATGGGTGACTTTGAGGATCTTCTAGCAATTTTGTGAAGGCTGAGATACTAATATCTTGAAGTAAAAAGACTGTTTCCCTCCACTCTCTGTAAACCTGAAAATTGGGGAAGAAAGGTAAGGGCGTATCCAGAAATGATGTTAGACTGTGACATTTGGAAGTAGACCTTCCCCAGACATTCCTTCATAAATATTTTTCCATAAATTGTGAAGTGAAGGGGCTCATATACACATCCAGCTCATGGTTCCTGAGGTCTTCTACAGGGCATGGAAGAGGGTCCTCAAAATTCAGTAGTATTTTTTTTCTTTGAAATCATATTTGGGAGTGTTATGATAGACTTCCATCATCCAAATAAGTTCCCAGAAACCCAAAATGGACTGATGCTGGAGAAGTTGTGGATACCCTGTTCCTGAAAGTGTTCAAGACCAGGCTGGATGGGGCTTTGACCAACCTGGTCTAGTGGGAGATGTCCCTGCCCATGGCAGGGGGGTTGGAACTAGGTGTTCTTCAAGGTCCCTTCCAACCTAAACCATTCTATGGAATCTAAAGCGGTTAAGTATCTGACGTGCCCTGAGAAAAAGTTTGTGGAGCTTTCTCTTTTGCTTTAAGGCTTTTTCTTTAATTTAGGTAAGAGCTCCTTTCTGGCTTCTCTTACCTATGCTCTGGCTGACATAAGTCAAGGCAGAAATGCACAGCTGCACTTGTGTCTAGACCTTCAGGCTTTGCACTGTTCAGGATGCATCAGATTTGCTGGGTATCATCAGAGCATGTGGGAAGTGGTGCTGTTCAAGTATCAACACAGTCTGTCGTGGGGACCTTCTTGAAACGTCTTACTGGTGATCTTCTTGGGAGCTGCTTATTTTCAAACACTCTGAACTTTACATGAGGAGCCGTTAGTTAAAACTGTCATATCAGCTCTCCTTTTGACCTGGAAAAGTTAAGGTCTCAAAAAAAGAAGTGTTATATGTAATTGTAAATATGTCCATGGCCAGGATATTCCATCACTGTTGATACAGCTGTCACTGAAACCTTTTGTAAAAGCAGATGTGAAATCAATGCCTACAAGATGCCTTCAACTCAGGAGAAAAAAAAAAAAAGCTTATTTCTGGATCCTTAGTCTTTTGAATTGGCTCCAAAATACTGGAAAGGGTTGGGAATGGGGAATTCCTAACTAAGTAAGTTTCACTGGAAAAAGAAACAGAAGAAATAACCTAAGAAACCAGTCTGTCTTATGGTACCAAGCATGATTATTTTCTTCAGTGTAGTCCCGCTTTGAGGTAAAACAGGATCAATTTTGTTCATTAACTTTACTTTTTAGCTAAGCATCTTCTATCTATTGACATTAACAGCATATTGTGTAGAAACTGTTCGCTCTCTCAGAGTGATAAGACCTATGTTTATAGTTGATGCCAAGGAATGGCATGCAGAGAGGCTCTTGCTTATACTTATTGCTGTAACACCCAAGGCCAACCAACTTGGTTATTTGTCCTGTTGGAGGGTTGGAAGCAGAAAAGCGTAGAGGCGTCGCACCTGCAGGGAGGAGCGGACAGGGCAGGTGACCCAAAACTGACCAACGCGGGTATTCCATCCCATCTACCTCATGCTCAGTATAAAGGCTGAGGGATCAAAGGGTCAGCTCTCTTTCGTTCAGCTGTCTTTCCTCAATAGCCAGCGTTTGAGGAGGACTCTGTCTGTTTGTCTGCCTTTGATCCTGAAATCAGATTCGGAATCCAGTTCCCGTCTGTCACTGAGTCCAGTCTGAGACTTCCCCAGTGCCAGCCAGTGACGTTATCGTCACCCTGGGAGCTTGATATGGTTCTGGACTTATTTAATTATTTTATTTTTATTTTATTGTTAATATTTCATTACAGTAGTTTAGTACCTTCTAAACTCATAAGTTTCTCTCTCGCTCCTGCCTCTCTTTCTTTGAAGAGAGGTAGGGGGGAGCATCTGTTGTTCGCCAGTGGCTAGCTCGGCCCAAACCATGACAAGTGTGGTGCTGGCTTCCAAATACGGGCTAAAAAAAAGTCAGAATTTGAGAGGCCTTGTGGAAGCCAGCTTCAATACTAGGGAAGTGCCCTTCAAAGAATTCTTCTGTTGGGAAATAATGGAAGAATATATACTTTTGTTTGGCTACGTTCCTAGAAAACACAGGCTTTGTTGATGAAGACGTAGCAGGGATGACCTTAGCTATGGTTTTAAACATGCTATGAAGATTTAACCCATTGCATTCCTTGGAAGAAAGCTGATGCACATGGATGTGCACACACAACGGTGTATAAGCCCTCTGAGACTGTCAGAGGATGGAAGTGGTGTTCGAGGATAAAGCTGAAGAACAGGAAAACTTGGATTTGTCAGAAAAGCATTCTCTTTCTTTCAGTGAGGCTGCAAATGTGAGGTATCTGGCATGAGAATTCAAGGACCAAAAGAGGCCTTAGACTTGCATTCCTTCACACTGTGTGGGTATGCTCACTGGTAACTGGCTGAAATTTGCAGAGCAGCTGGAGTAGGAGGTGTTTAAAAGAAATAAAATTGATCTAATCATGTTTTTTCCATCACTTCATTATTTTAATGTTTTTCAATTTAGAGGATATGAATTCCGAAATCCTCTGCTTGAATCTTCCTTCCAGCTACGTGGTAGGAAGCCAGATAGCAATTGATGACTCTTCAGGACCACAGAGCTGCCTTTTTCTTCTGTTACTGGTTGTAGAAGAGGATGACTATATTGAACTCTTCCAACAACCAAAACCAATTAGTGCTGTAAAGTGAAGAGACTTTAACACTGACTTCAGGTGTTGTAAAATTCTGTGGCTAATAATCTATAGCAGCCTTCCAGTATCTGAAGGGGGCCTACAAGAAAGCTGGAGAGGGACTTTTTGTAAGGGCATGTAGTGATAGGACGAGGGGTAGTGGCTTTAAACTAGGGGTGGGCAGATTTAGATTAGATACCAGGAAGAAATTTTTCATTCTGAGGGTGGTGAGACACTGGAACAGGTTGCCCAGAGACGTTGTGGATGCCCCATCCCTGGAGGCGTTCAAGGCCAGGTTGGATGGGGCTTTGAGCAACCTGGTCTAGTGGGACGTGTTCCTGCCCATGGCAGGGGGGTTGGAACTAGATGATCTTTAAGGTCCCTTCTAACCTAAACCATTCTATGATTCTATGATCTGAGAGAGAAGAAGAGGGAAACAACTTCTGTTTTGTTACATACTGGCATGTGAACCCTGCTGAAGTTGGGGGGAAAGGACATCTAATAGAAATGCAGAGAACCATTCGTGGTACTGGAGATAATTTTGTAAAGGGGGTTGGGCAGAGATGTGAGTATCTAATTGTATTGTCCTTTGCAGCCACAAATGACAAATGTCTTCCAGAGAGGCTGTCTTTTTCACCTGAATGGTTGCAGGAATGTTATCTGTTGGGACAGCGATCTTGTTGGAGTTGACACTGGAGCAAAAATCCTTTTACCCCTGAAAAGTATGCTAAATGTTTGGATTTCTTCTTTTGCAGTAAAGAATCGAGTTAATGCCTTGGCATTCGCACCTTACTTCTGTTTTTTCAAGTGAAATGTGAAAGCATTCACTATACTACTCTTGTTATCAATCCTTAAAGAAGAGGCGGGTAGGAAATCAGCTGGATTCCAGGCACAAGTAGATTGTGAGGATGACATTTGTGTGGGTTGAAGTTGCAGTTGTGGGTTTTTTTTGTTGTTTTATCTTCTGTAATAGATCTGCTCTTGTCTCCCTGGAAACTATAGCTTATACACCTGAAAAGGAATATACTTTATTTACACTAACCACACATTAAATACAGCACTTGCTGCTGCATTTTTTTCAGCTCTGAGATCATCATGGTAAAACTTTTTACCTTGAGCTTTACTGCTAGCTGATTGCAGAGTTTTGCGTTGCCTCCCACCTGTGCAAGAGCCTGCTGTGTCCTTGAATTCTCCTTGTTGTCTGAATACACTAGCAGCACATTACTGAAAGATCCAGGCATATTGCACTTGAGACACGAAAATGCATGTTCAGTGGAGGCATTTAATGTTATGCTGTACTGGTTATTTGAATACATATTTTTTTAATAACTTTGAATGGGGTTCTTTTTATGTGCCAGATGAAGCTGTTTCAGAAAGTCAAGAACTCTACTTGGATGTATAGTGGTAGACTTGGGAGGATGCTACGGCTTTGTAATGCATAAGCGCTTTGTATTGATGTGCTGAATGTTCAAGGTGTGTTTGTGAATAATTAACAAATCTGTGTGTTTCATTTTCTTTTGATTGACTAAACATGAGGATTCCAAGTGAGTTCAGCATTCTGTCTGCTTGCTTTATGTTGATTTATTGCTTTGATTATTAATCTTACTAAGCTGAATTTTATGCAAGTTGTCTCTCGCATCCCCATGAAAGAACAAAATGTTGCTATAATAGCTACCCAACTGTGGAAATTAAGATCAAGAAATGATATCAGCTTTCTTGCATATTATTTTCACAGTTTTGGCTGATGTTTTATCAAGGACAGCATACTCAAATGATTGAATGAGACCCCTAGAAACTGAGTACGTCGGGAAGATGGATACCAAATAAGTCCTTCTTGGTTTATCTACAGACAGTCTTTTTCTTTTGGCTGACGATATTTTGTGTTGAACTGCTATGTGGTTTATTTTGGGTGTTGTGTTGCACGTAGGTTCCATGCACAGCTGTGGATGTACCCGAGCTCTGATCAGGAGCTGGACTTAATGCATAGGACTTAACTTTGTACCTGAAGCAGACACAGCTGGTGGAAGGGTTGGAAAAGTGAAATCATGTGAAAGTAAGACTGGTAGGAAAAGATAGTATTTTTTTATCAAACCAGTTGTGTGCAGCTCTGGTGTTGCTCCTCTTCCTCACCTGCGTATACTGCTTCAAAAGGCTTATAGCAATGCTGGAGAAGGTGCAAAGAAGGGCGGTGAAGATGAATGAAGGTGTAGAATGGCTCTGTGTGATTGTGTTCATTAGTGCTATTCAGCCTTGAATAAGAGATCTGATAGAGGTCTTTGTGATTAAAAAGATGAAAGGTTTCCTCTTTCTTCTGAAACAAGAACTAGGGGACATCAAATGAAAGTAGCAGATGCCAGATGCAAAGCAAAAGGAGGAGTAAATAACATCTTGTTACAGGTCTAGGGGATGCTAGGAGCTTGTGGGCTCAAAAAATTCTACAAATTTCATAGGAGACAAATATGTTTAAGCTCCAAACAATCATAGAATCACAGAATGGTTTAGGTTGGAAAGGACCTTGAAGATCATCGAGTTCCAACCCCCCTGCCATGGGCAGGGACACCTCCCACTAGACCAGGTTGCCCAAGGCCACTTCCAGCCTGGCCTTGAACACCTCCAGGGATGGGGCCTCAACAACCTCTCTGGGCAACCTGTTCCAGTGCCTTACCACCCTTAAAGTGAAAAACTTCTTCCTAATGTTTAATCTAAACCTGCCCTCTTCCAGTTTATAGCTATTCCCCCTCGTCCTGTCACTGGGTGACCTAGTAAAAAGTCCTTCCCCAGCTCTCCTGTAGGCCCCCTTTAGGTACTGGAAGCTTCTTAAGCACAAATAGCTACTTCTGGAGAGGTTATTTAGTGAAAGCTTCATTTACATTGTTATCTTGTCTTTGCATTCTTCACTGGCTAACCACTTTTGGATGGTGTTTGGGATAAGCTACTGGGCTACTGCACCTTTTTGCCTAACTTGGTATGGCAGTTCTTGTAATACAGCTGTCAAAATGGCCATAACTTTTGCGAGCAAAAGTGCTTTGTTGAAGTTCTTTTCGTAGGACATTATAATAGGTCTTTAAACATATCTATTCTGGATTTTTAGATGCACTGTTGAACAGAATTGCCTTATTGCAGTGGAACAACAGGATTTGGTTGCCCTTTGAGTTTCTCTCTGAAGCAGCATTTTCCTGGCTTTCTCAAGTCAAAGCATAATAGTTGTAAGAAAACTTTATTAATTATTGTAAAATGACTTGTAGAAATCTTTGAGCATTTAGTCCAATGTCTTGGTTACTTTACCAGGGTGTCTATCTCTGTATGAGGGTATGTATAAACTGTAAAATTTGCTTGCTATTAGTGTCCTGGCAATGCAAACTTCTGAAGACGTCCCTCTTTGCACATTTTAATTTATGTTTAGGCTTCCTTTTACACCTCAAAAAGGCGTTTACCTGCATTTGTTTGTTCAAAACAACAAAAAGTTGTGTAGTTTGAACTCTTAGAGTTACTGGAAGTTGTTAATAAAAAAGGTGAGACTGTTACACTCTGCTTGATTTATTTTAAAGAGGATTATGGTGAGACAGGTGGCAGTTCCTACTTGTCTGAATAGTGCGTTAATTTTACTCTGTTTTTTGGAAAAGCAACTGAGTAGCATAAAGGCGTAGATCTGTCTGCAGACACAGTGAGGTTTACTCTGGGACAGTTTGTGGTCTGCATTTAGTGTGCCTTCTGAAATCAGAAACTAGAAATAACTTCTTTCTACAGCATTTAACAGACCTTTTAAAAGTCTTTGATAGAGGTCATATGAGATGGCAAGCTTTCCTACCTTATGGGCATGTGAAATTTGTTAGTCATTGCGGGGTGGGTTTTTTAAATTTTATTCTTTTACCCTGAGCTGAAATTTCTTTGATAAAGTTTTTATTTTGCCAAGTAATCTTTCTGCTGTCAACTAACCCGGGCAAACGGGATGCCCCTGTGTTAACACTGTGTTTCACCTCTGAAGATGTACTTGAAAATTTGGTTTTGAATCAGCAGGTGAAAATGACTGCAGTGCTGGGCTGTGCTGGAAACGTGATACTGGGACAAGCGTGATGGTCAGCTGTGAGAAGTGGTAGCAAACAGTGTGTACACAGCACCTTGCTCCCTTGGTTTTGGATTGACCCAGATTGCATATGGAAAAAAAAACAAACCAAGGACACTGTAATGAACCCTTATCCATGCTTTACTCCAGCTATTTCTTAAGAGGATTATATGTCTTTGTGTCATCTGTACTGAAAAGAATATGTCCAAGTGTTTTGTTGTTTCCCGATCTTTGTAAATACTGTTCAGGAATCAAATGCACCCATTTTCTCAAATAAATTCCAGTGTTTTAGGAGTTGTTTAATAAGTGCTATGGGAAGTTCTTTGCTTTTGGAGAACGGTGAATTATTTTATTACAACATAATAAAGTGAGACATTGTCCATCACTTGAAGTAGCACAGTTGTCCTATCTGGCTCTCCAGCTCCTTTCCATCCCCAAAGTGGGCAGGTCTCGCTAGACAGCCACTCTGTGTGTCGTCTTAGTGAGATGTTAAACAGCGAAGGGCTACTGATAATCTTTGTCTGGTCTGATTACAATATCTGACAGTACAAGAGCTCTCTCTTAATGCGTTGGGCAAAATGTAGGTGAGATGGCATGCCTGGCTTTAAATGTTCAAAATATGTCCAAGTTTGTCCCTAACAGCTGTTACGGCTCTCTGTTTTAATGATGTAAGCCTGGGTGCTTCTGGCTTGTCTAATCAGCCACTTGTTAATAAGCTGACGGCAATGAGGGGAGCAGCGGCTGGCTTCGGGGAGCGTCTTTCTCCATGCTGACTGATATGAATTAGGTAGTTCTAATTCAGCAGAGCTCACACAAAGGGATTAATGCGTGCTCATGTCTCCTGTCTGGCCCTTGGCAGCTGTTTGTCAGGTGGGAAGCTGCACTGGGGGAGGATGTTCTCCAGGGCTGCAGTGCACCTGCATGTCGATTGGGATGTTGTCTTAACTGTTTAAAAGCTCATTAAAGTTGCATCTCCCATTTTTAGTTCTTTCCTTACCCTCCTCTGGCTAGCTGTCCAGGCTTTTGTGAACAAACCAGAATTGATCGTACCAATTAGCTAAGCCCAGGGGAGATTTTGAAATGTTAACGTATATATTTTTTTCTTTGCTATTAGATTGCTCTTTGCTACTGATAATGATTTGTGCTTCCTTGCTTTGATGCATTTGTTCTGCTTCCCTTTAACAGTCCTCAGTAGAATGTTATTTAGGTAACACAGAAAACTTCAATGTTTGTTTAGCTTTAAATTTCTAACTCAGGATTAAACTGGGGATATTTCCAGCTGCTGTTAAATTCTGCTTGCCTTTTTCCCCCTGAATTGTATGCATCTACACAAAAGATGAATTAAATGTCACTTGCTATGCTTGCAAATGTTGAATGGACCAAATAAAAACTATATACTCAAAAAAGAAATAGGTCATTCAACAAAGTAAAACATCACAAACTCTGGAAGTCTGGTGACTGGTGGCTGCATGAGCCATGAAGAGAAAGTAAAGGTCTATATACTGAAAAAAATCTGAAAACTCAAAGCTGCTACAGGCTTTTAAAGGAGTCAGGTTGTTTGAGTTTTTTCTTGATTATAAGTTCCTTACCTTGAAACAAATCCAATAAAAAAGAAAAATGTGTAAAGATTTGGTTAAGAGGCAGTGGGAGACTATGTTCTGAACCTTAAAAATATGACTGTTATGTATTCTTACTAAATGCAATGCGTGCCACAGCATGTAGCTTACCTCTTCCTGAGAAATATTTGTCTTTTTCCTACAGAAGAGCATTTGGTGTCCTTTTCAGTGTTATGTTTTGACTTATTTCCTCTTTCTTTACAAAAGTTCAGCAATAACCTTGGTTCTGAAGAAATGGAAACTCAGCAGAAAGTTGTGGCTTGCAATTGAGAATCTAAACTGATGTGGTGATTTTGTAGTATTGATTCCACATGGCAGTTCTAATCAAAATAAACATATCTCACCTTGTGAACTGGATGCTTGCTTTGGAAAGAGGATAGAAGAAATCAAAGCTTTGGTATTTTAGTCTTTAGGATGCAATTGTATGGCATGTAAACAGTGATGTCGTTACGTATTCAAACAGTTTCCTGAGTATCACAAGTAAGCGCATCTTTTCTTACGCTAATCTGAATTTTTCCTTTAAGATTATTAAAGCTCTTAACCATTTCTGGTGTTGGTAGAAGTGCCTACATGCTGCCTATTTAAGCATATGGAGGCATTTTGCACCAATACCCTTCTTAGATTATTTTTGTTTGTTTTTTTTTAGAAAAATACCAAACCAGCTCGGTGTATTCCCAGTTCATGCTTATACCATCATGGTGCTCTGTTAGCTCGTTTGCTGATCTATTATATGTGTTTGTAATGTGAGTTTGTGGATATCCGGGGTTTAATCCTTTCTACCTTGATAACTAGACCCTGTTTTACATTTTATATCTTTATAGCAAAATGTGAAGTAAGGTGTTTCTGCTCTCTCTCAGTGTAGAACTAATTCTGGAATAACCTCTCTAGCTAGTTATTTGGTGCTTTTGGGGGGGTTTTGATGTGAGAGCAGATATTTTAACTGGTGAACTTTTATCACTTGGGTGATGGCTTAGTAGGTGGCTTGTCTAACTTAAATTTTCAAGGCACCCCCAGTCTTGTATTCTTTGCTTCATACAAGTACTGCACATGCTGCAGCCAAAAGGTTGGCTAGGAAAAGACCCTGCCCGTGTTGCCCCATGATTCATTCCAGAGTGACGCTGGATTCCAGAGGAAAGGTCTCTCCGTGCATGCACACTCATGCCTCCTGCTCCCTTCTCGGTATTAGGCAGACTTCCCGCGTGCCAGCCCTTCTTTGGAGGTTAAAAGAGCAGCAATGCTTAGTAAAACTATCACAAGTTTGAGTGAACGTGTTAAAGGTCAAACCAATGGCAGGGGAGGAGGTGGTGGTGACTTTTACGTTCCTGGGAGGACCTACCCCTTACCTTGTTTCTTGTATCTAAGATCTTTCGTGCTTCTCCCTCTCTTCACTCTAGATGAATTATAATTCTTTCTTCTATTTTGAATCTTAACCTGGGTCATCCTACTGTTCAAACACATACACAAATAACAAATACTGTGTTTGTGTATGGAGTGCAATCTTTGATGGGAATACCACTTCCTGTGTTGGCACAGTATTAGGACTATAAAAAGTACTCCGAGAGCATCAGAAGCATCCTCCATAATATATTTATTAAACCCATAGTTTCCAGTATGCCTCAAACACACAGATAGTTCCAACTCATGACATTGTGATAATAAGATGACAGCTTTAAAACGTAGTGCTTTGGCTAAGCCTTCTCCTTTTCATCTTCCTTTTTGGTTTTAGGGGCTCTTGATGTTACAGCCTTCATATGGCACATGAATTCTTGGCAGATTTTCTTCTGCTTGCAGTCCAGACCTTTACTGCTGCTCCTCTCACACATTAAAATGTTGGGGGGGGTTTATATTCAGTTTCTGTAGCCTTGTTGTCCCTTGTTAACCAGAAGGGATAAATAGTTCTCGTTTTACAAATTTGTAAGACTCTAATGTAATTCTTGCTTTAATACTGCTTGGTTGTGCATCTTTTGTCCTTCAGTGATCTTTGGAGATGTCTTCCTCACTGTGAATGAGGCCCTCAACTCAATTCTGCTTCTCCCTTTCTTCCTCACCTTTGTGCAAATGGGATACCAATTTTTTCTCCAAAAAGTAAAGACCTCCTCATTGGTTGAAGATGCAAAGATTAACTCCAGAAGAGCCTCAGTTTTGTTAGTAGGAACACGGAGCATTTTCTCTGCTGTAGAGTGCAGATGGAGGTTATAAGGTGGTTGTGAGATGAAAGTGCCTATCTTTTGTGTTAACTAATTTAATTGACAGCCTGCTCGTCGGTTGCGATATTGCAGACACCAGTTCAGTTCAGTGCACTTTCTTCTGCCTCCGAGGCCTCCAGCTCAACGTGTCTTGCTGGCCTCATGCGGTGGGTGAGTGGAGTTTGGGGACATGGTTTGAAAGTGGTTTTGTCAGGTTAGGTTAATGGTTGGACTTGATGATCTTAAAGGTCCCTACCAACCTCAACAACTCTATGATCCTATGAGTCTGAAAATACCTCCAGCAGAACTGGTCTTCATGGGGTGGGTAACAAATGCATAAGCAACTTGTGGAAGAGCAATCAGATTTGGGACTGATAAGTGTGAAAGTGATTACGGTTTTTCTTAAGCTCTGATGCCTTCTTGCTTTTACCTACCTTCTGTAGGCCACAGGATTAGTTTTTCATCAAACATGTTGCTACTCAAACTTGCTTTGGAGACTAGATTTCCTCCCTTTCCTGGCTTCCACTAATGACTTTGTAGCTTGTAAAAATCTGTATTCCCCTCAATGGTAGAGGGAGGGCCCCCCATGCGGTGTTGGCAGCAATGTGCCAGTGAAATGAGCCTGTGCCATGGTTACCTGCTGAAATACTATTGACGCCCCGCTTGAAAGCAGAGCTTTGTAATCCTGCTGAGGAGGCAGCTTTGCCCACTTCTAAAATGTGGATTGACCTGCTGCTCTCAGTCTTAAATGGAAGTTGAAGGATTTTTTTAATTTTTTTTTTTTTGAGACACACCCTCACTGTTGGGTAGTGCCAGGCTAAGGGAGAGACGTACTTCTTATTCCTCTCGGTGGGACTTGAGCTAGAATTTCAGTTAACAAAACAGATTATTCCTAATCAAAACCAGTTTTGTAACAGAAAAAATAACTTGGAAAAGGAGGTTTCAGATGGAGATGGATGTGATGTGCTGAGCTGGATCAGAGCTCTTCTATGCAGCAATGGGTTTACATGCATCCAGGCATTCACTCTCAACTGCAGTGCAGCCCTGGGCAGAGACAGGGCTGTAATTTTAAGCTTTGAGAGATGAGCCAGGATTGCCATAGGTACTGTTTTAAGACTGAGTACCATAAATACAGGCTTAAGGATAATAGTGTATTTCATGATCATTCATCTAGATAATTACTTTAAAATATATGCAGGGTTTATTTCTGTAAATTAAAGCAATTAGATTGTGACTTTCTTGCACGGCCTTGCAAATAAGCTGGTGGAGCCTGTCCAGTTCCACACACGCTTATCTCAATACCACGTGTGTTATTTCAATGCCACTGTACAGTTTTTCTGTCCTGGAGATCCACGGGCGGTGAGAATTCAGCCTTGGCAGGAGCACGCTGAACTACTCTGTTTCAGCTCTGGTTAATGCTGCCCATGGACAAAATGCCATAATGCTTACCCTTATAAGAAACTACACTTCTGTACAAGGGGTTTTTATTTGTTTTGAATGTTGTGCTGGCTTTTTTCTTTATGATGTAGATAAACGTTCTTAATCATTAGACTGATTATGACTTAAAACGTTCAGCTTATATTTCTGAACTGCAAGTTTTGATCCTAAATGAACCAATTTTTCTTCCCCTGTGGTATTCCCATGTTTGGATAAGACACTTTGAAGTCGAGCAAATGCAATTTAACTTTGAAAACAAGATTGATGTACTGTTCATGACTACAGTGGTACTCCACATTCCTTTTTTTAAACAGAATAACATTTTTAAAGGTGGTTACTGCTTTTCTTTCCGCAGGTACTACAATATGTAGAGAAGCTACCATGGAGGGGAGACTGGGGAAAAAGAGAAGTGTAAACTACAATATGTAGAGAAGCTACCATGGGGAAAAAGAGAAGTGTAGTTTGCCTTTCTGCTTTAAGTATCTTTTGAGACCTCCCAAAATGATACCTTTTTCCTTTTTTCTGTTTCATCACATTGAGAGAAGTCATAGTGCATGAGGCATATCCCCTTCTTTTTTTTTTTTTTTTTTTTTTAAGTCTTGACATAAAGACAGTTTCTTCTCGGTAGAACAAAACTAGAGTATCAAGCCTATATTCACAGACCATTGCACCTATTAGGTTTCTTTGACATAACTAAAAAGCCAATGAGCAATCTTTCCAACCTCCAGGAATGATTGTGGGGTTTTTTTTTAGTTTTGTTTTGAAATTTTGCATGTGACATTTCCCATGATGAAATGTACTCCTGGCGGCTTCATAGAATAATGTAGGTGAAGAGCCCTCAGGACATCTTTAATCCAAGATCATGCTCAAAGCGAGTCCAACTAGATCAAGTTGGCGAGGGCCTCTTCTAATAGGGTTTTGAATATCTCCAAGGGTGGAGATGCCACTACGTCCCTGGACTCACACTCAGTGCTTGACTGTTGCTGTGGTGAACACATTTTCTCAAGTTGTGTTTTCCCATGTTGCAACTGTCTGTTACCTCTTGTCATTCTACTGTGCACCTCCAGGAATAGTCTGGCTTGGTCTTCTGTACTCTCTGATTTCATAGCTGCAGACGTCAGCTAAGACCTGGCTGTTCATCTTCTTGATACTGAACAAATCCAATCTTCTTAGTCTCTCTCAGCTTGGTTATCTTGGTTGTTTTTGTAAGAGATGCAGATGATCTAGAGGACTTCTGGCCTTTCAGCTGCTTTCTTGCTTTTCGAGGTGAAAGGAAATATTCACTGGAATAGTACCAATTGGCAAAAGACTCTGAGACTTGTTTCCTTGTTCCAGATTACAAGTCTCAACAGCTTTCCTTTTCAGACATTGTATATACCTTGTGTCAGACTTGCTGCATTTGTAAACAAGTCCAACTCAGGGAGAACTCACTGACCTGCCAGATAGGTGGTTTGTATCCAAAATGATTGAGCCACTTGACTCAGGCTGTACAGATGGAAACAGAGTTCTGCTCCAAAAAAAAAGGGTGTTCCTTGTAAGTTCAGACAGATTTTAAAGACTTTTTTTAGACTCATATGGTTTCGACTGTACTAATCTGGCTTTCATAAGTAAAGGGGGAGACATTGAACAGCAACAAGTCTTCCCTCTTTATCTTCTCCTGACAGATGGGGCACATTTATTTGTTAGAAAACTGGTCAGCTGCTGGAGGTGACTCCCATTACCAGTGTGTGGGTCACTGTTCATGCGAGCTTAAGAAAATCCGATGTAATTAAGGGTGCATTGTCCAGTCTGGTATGCTGGCCATCAGAGCGCCCATTTTTACTGTAAGCACTGGAAGCTGGAGCCACAGTTTCACAGTACAAAGCAACAGCAACACTAACTTCAGGAAAGCTTTTTGCCCTCTACTCTGCCTGCGTCCAGTTATTCCCACTACTGGGTTTTGGCACAGCGGTCTGTACAGCACACCAAAGCGAAGGATTAGATCTGGCTTAAAACCTCTTAAACAACAACAACAACAAAAACAACACAAAAACTCAAACCACCAAAAAAAACCCCACCACAAAACCCAAAACAAAACAAAAAAACCAACCCAACCCAAAAAGACAGTAGTTCTGGTTTTGAATTTTTCTCTGCAAGAACAGGGGAAGAGAGGAAAGAGGAGGACAAGGGTGGTATCTCCTTGCTTTCTTAAAGTTGGGTCAGTTCCCTGCAAATTGTTGGGCTGAAATAACAAGGGCAGATGCTGGCCTGCAAGGGGGAGGGACTGCGGCAAAGACCTGGGGTGTAGAGGCTGGAAGGTCAAACCGGTGGGTTTACCAGCTTCTTTGTAATGGTTGTGTTTTCAGAAATAACGGGTTCAGACATCTGCCTACCTAGATCTCCTTACCAGTTGTGTTGTTAATTATATTTGCTTAAAGCTTTGTAATACAAGTTTATTTGCAAACAAGGTGTGGGAGTTCTAGTATTTGTTCATGGTATGTTTTCCAGCTCAGAGCACTGTGCCCTCTTTGCCCTCCTCTTCTTTTTTATTTTTTTTTTACACCTACATCTTTTTTTTTTGAGTACCTGACCTTAAATAATACTGTTTTAAGAAAACAAAAACAAAACCCCAAGGCAAATCTTGTGAAATTTCATAACTGAATCAATTGGATGCCACTTTTTTGTAATTTTTACACTGTGGTACAACACTGCTATGGAAAAGACCTGCTGAAGCATTAATACTTTCCTAAATAAGCATTTCTCTCCCTGAGTCCGTTTTCCTCCATTGCTTAATATTCAAGAAACTGGTGTTGCTTCCTGGGGGGTCCTGGTTTTGCTTCAGAGTGTCTTGCAGCATGCTTCATTCTTATTGTTGCAAAAGCACAGTAATTGGCTAATCCTACCATTATACTCCTATATTCAAATGTCCTGGTTTTCTACTGTTTAATGTGCTTAGTAACGTCAACTTATCTTTGAACCTAATGGAACATTGTGTTGCTTTTTTTTAAACCTTTTTTTTTCCCCTCACTGTGATGTATATGGTGCAGTGTATGCTCAGTATCCACGATAGTTTCTCATAGTTCTGGTATCTCTCATCTATTCCTTTCCTTTGGGAATTGGTCTAATCTATTCTCAGAGTTTTTAGTTTAAAAAAAAGAAAAAGCGTTATATGTCTGTATGTGTATCTATCTATTGCTAGGAATTTATTGTAAGGGATCATTTATTCCTCATACATTTTCTTGATTGGGATACTGAAAGACTATAGAATGGTATTGAAAAAGATTGTTTGGTTTATTTGGAAATAAAACCTATTTAATTGAAGAAATGCCTATTTCCCATGGGACACTTGTTCTTGCATCTATAATTCAAGAGTACAGGTGTCAAAGGTAGAGATGACTGGCTTAAGTACTTACCTTGAAACATGGATAAAAAGACTGTTGTGGGTTTTTTTCCCCCCTTAGTTGGCTGGAAGAAAAAAATCTGCACGTAGTTATTTTAGATAAACTACACCTTTTAGTTGTATCTATAGATCTGGTTAGTCAATTTGGATGGCCGAGCTAAATTGCAGTATCCTCGGTCTGCTTCCTTCCCAGGTTTGAGAATGCATTGGATAAATGCTCCTGATGGCAGAGGTGGCTGTTGCTTCCATTTTTGAGGTGGTCTGGTATCCTGTGAGATGCAGCAAAACATGATTAGGATGTCACAGGGGATTTTCACCTTTCCAGCCCTTTCCTGATCCCCATTTTCCTTTTCTCCTCTGTCAGTGCTATGTTTCCAGCTCGCAGTGAAAGCTAACAGCTTCTCTTTCAGCTTTCTGCAGGTGGCTTGAAATGTGAAATTCAGAATCAGATGAGGTCTCTAGTTATTACTGAATGTTGTTTCTTTCCTCATCCCTGTAGGTTTAAATTTCTGCCATTAAATATTTTACAGAATAAACAAATGGTACTGGCCTCATCTCATGCCTCTGGTTTTGTAAAGCTTTGTAGAAATGACTCTTTGAAGAAAGAACAATTCTGCAATTAGTAGGATTTTGCTCAGTGTTAGAGGTTGAAAATCTTGCTAGCAAGGAAACTGGGTCTGTGCCAGAACATGCTTTTAAATACCCATATTCTGATCCCGCTTCCAAAGGCAATACTAAGAAATCCCAACCCCTTTACTTGGCTGCTGGGAAGAAAGCGTGTGCTGGAAGGAATCCATCTTATCAGCTTGTGCCATTTTCCTTTGAAGAGAAGCTCTTTGTCCTTTGCCTTTCTGAGAGCCTCCTGCCTCTCTTATGAGTGATTTTTCTTGCCTATTGTGTCCCTCTTTGAGCTGCCTTGTTAGCGCACGGCTGAGGTGGCCTTTATGCAGTGATGAGCTGCTGTCAATAGCTCCCTCCTCCCTCTGGTACATGAGAGCGCTTCCGACTCCTGCCCGCTCCCCATCCTCGCGGTTCCGCTTTCAGAGCCTCCATGTGGTCTTCTCATCCACGGGAATGGATCATCTTTGCCTCATCACGCACCAGCTGTCATCACAAGCTTGGAAACTACGTCCCTGGTTTTTGTCAACCCTATTCTCACCAGTCTTCTTATGCGTGATCACCAGATAAAGAGCTGTGTGCATTCATAGCTTCCCCCTATAGGTGTTTATGGTACTTGTAAGTATGTCCAGTCATTGATATTTTCTCAGAAACAGATGGACGTAAAATGTCATCATGGGACTGGAATGTTATTAATTATTGTTGCTCTTGTTGTGCTTTGGAAAATGCATTTAATTTGAGATAACTAATGAGATAGTGGTAGGGGAGCCTTTCCAGTGGCGGCTTTGCTGCCCAACTCCTGGCTGCGGCTGTGCTTCTGCAATTTGCTGGGCATGTTGGCCTTAATACATCCATTAATGTGATCTCCTCTTGGACGGAGCAAGCTACTGGCTGCCAGTTTGCTCTGTGCACTGCTGTCACTTTCCGATTTTGAGAACGAACTTGCAAGCCATTATGTCAGTAATAACCATAGTTCTCTTTCTGAATGCTTTTTTCTGGTGAGCAGCAAGTTTTTCTGCAGATTCGGAGGATAGAAACAACGTGGAGGGATGAGCTAGGTTGCTTGCACTTGCAGGAGGTATTTTTTCCTGCTCTGTAGGACAAATGCAAGAATGTGTAGTCTGTACATGTTTATTTTCAGCCATACAGTAGCAATCCTTGCCATGTTTTAAAAGCAGAGTCTGGGTTGCTATATATTACAATGTTGATGTCTTTCGAAGAAAGCTGCCAACTTGATCAAAGTAGAGCAAAGAGAAAAAACAAGCTTGGAGCATTTGAGTTTACTGACCTCATTACCTTGACTCCAGCAGTTAAAATTAAGCTGTGCAGAAGACAAACTTCCATCTTACTGAGACTGAGAACCAGTTTTGATAGCACACTGAGTTTGTCATGTCTGCTACCTTCGGCCCTTACTGCGTAATGGCATCCTTACCTAAGCCTTAATTAAACCTCCAGATAAGTTGGGTTTTAGTGATATTTACACATTTTGAACAGAAGAGCCTTACTTTCATGTCAGTGTCACTGTTTCCCACAGACTTCTGAGCAGGGAGCAAACGGATCGGCTCGTGTCCTTTCGTGCCTCTATTTGCCATATGATTTTTTTTCATTGTTACCAAGGCAACCCTCCTACCCACCCCCCGACAGGCAAGGTCTCAATACAATGTAAGTTATTGTCTGGAGCAATTATTAGGCTATTATTAAAGCACCATTGAAATATGTCGGTATCCCGTAGGAATTTTAAACAAGTGGGAGCAAAGACAATAGCGAGCTTTAGAGGACTGCGGAAGCATTGTGCTGCTGGTAGCTTGGGGAAGATGCCTGTAGCCCTCCTAAAAACATCTCATAAAAAGTATGAGCAGTCTTCCTGAATTGGCAGAAGTCAGGACTTGCCGATGTGGAATAACATTGAAAGGTAAAACAGGGGAAATTGCTATATCAGTGCTCTTTAGCTGTGTGCCGCTCCTCACGTGGCTGCTGTGCACATAGAACATCTTTGCCTGAGTTAAATGCAACCCATTGGGACATACTTTAGCACTGAGAATATGGTTTTGATGGAAATGGTAGTAAAATATTCCCATCTCATGTGGATGGGAGAGTGTTCTTTGTTGGAAAGTCTGCATTCACAATCCCTACTTGCGTGTCCTGAGTTTAGATGTGAATTATCCATCATCAGTGAAAGGACATGCAAGAACTGTGCAGTGAGCATGTAAAATAAGAGAAGAAAGTGAACCTTAAAATTATATTTATTTATAAGATTATAGTGTAATATTTCTTTTCCAAAAGAAGGCTCTCTTCCCATTTCTCAACTGTGGGAATTCAGGAGATCTAGGAGCAAGGCTTGCCTTGCAGTCTTCTCTTACAGTACATGTTTCCTGCAGGTGCCACTGGGGTTGTATTTCTGCAGCCACTTGTGCAGCTGTAACAGTCCAGCCTTTTCCATACCATCCCATATCCTGGGACTGAATTTTCTGTTGCTTTTGTCTTGCTGATGCAGTCCTTCTGTTGAGTGATAGCAAAACTGACAGGGTTTTATAGCACCATATCGATTTCATCCAGGAATTTCCTTCCAAGAACCTGCTTTGTTGTCATGGGTCAAAGATGTCACCAGATTGATTTGGCATTTCATTTCTGAAAGTTGCCAGGAGAGGACTGCAGCTCACCGAGAACATCTTTGTTTCGGGCTGTGCAAGTGTTAAGAGCAATTGTGAGTGCAGATGGAGAATCCATTAATGATTCTGCATAGGGAGGGGAGGGGGAAAGCAGGAGAGTTTGCAAGAACCTTATTTCTTGCTGTTGGGAAGTGAGACTGTTTCTGGTTCTTTAGAAACTAATTTCTCTGGCAAGATTACTTTAAATTCATGTAAAGATCCACCTCCGTAATTTCCCCTTCCCACCTCTTGGGAAGGTCTTTTCCTCCATCCGAGACTTACCGAAGAAGAAGAGAGGTTTGCCTCATTCCTCAGCACTGTAATGTGTCACGATAGATATTTGGGGATGTGTTTGGATGTCTGTTATTTGTTGTTTCTCTTAGACTTAGAGCACGATACCATAAGGCTATAATGCTTAACCTGATGTATAACATATTTCTCGGTTCACGTTTATGGCTTTTCTGCTGTTTACTTCTCATGTAGATTTTGTGTCCATGGATAGCAGCACTGAGGGATTCCCAGCTAGTAGGCACCTGAGTGCATCTGAATTCATCTGCTTCCAGCATCTGGCAGCTGAGTGTCAGGTAAAGACTGTGGTGGGGTTCACTTTCACAGTTCCTGAGTCGTTTCAGTGCTTGCCTCAGCTCCGCTTGCTGTTTTCCTGACCTCTGGTGAAATAAGTGACGTGAATTTTGTGAGCTCTGTGGTTACCCATAGGTTTGTGGACAGCAGCAGAGGAAACGGACGCAAACACTTCTGTTACAGCAGCTCAGGGCTTTTCTGTATTTTAGTGGTGTTGAAGGCAGCTCACCGCTGTCTCCGTAATGAACGCTGCGGTGATGTAGAAGTTGTTTCATTGAGGTTTTGTTACAGATTTGTTAAAGGAAGTTAGATTTCATAGTTGGTGGCACTGGGTAATCTATCAGCATATGTCTTTTGACAGTGTTACAATTTCAGGCTCTGAAAATGATGTAACTATTTTACTGTAATAAAATAATTACCATTTTCAGAGAGGAATCTAGGGCAATAGGCTATGTTCATAAGAAACACTTGTTTTGGCAAACATTTTACCACTCAAAATAAAAAGTAGTTATTTGAAATAATAAAATCTCTTTTTTTTACAATGTTACAAGCCTTTTTTCAGTACTGGCAGCATTCCTAAAAGTGTAAAGCTCGCCTGAATACACCACCACCTCTATGGAACATTGTTTAATTCTTGTCAAACTTGCCTACTTGAAACATTATGTTGTGAATATTTGAAATACATGCACACGGGCTGTTGCTGTTAAATCTTTGTCACTAGTGGTTGTAGAGGTGGCATGTGTTTATACTACATTTGCAGGGACAGAGCTTATTTTCCATCTTTCAGTGCTGATGGAGCAGCTCATGAGGAGAGATACACAGTCTGTGGCTATCCCAAGAACAAGTCACCATTCTTTCTTAAGTAGTATTAAACAACATGCTAATAAGGCATGCTGGGTCATGCGTTAGTGAATCCTTGTGTTTGCTTTTGCATTTTGAAATTAATACGGTAAAATTCTTTAAAGTTAGCTGCAAAGAGTGTTCCTCATAAAACGTCACTTGCTATAAACTTCCTAGATTTGCTCTTGTACAATAAACACAAAAGCAAATGTATCCATTAGTGAGGCAGCAGCCGCTCAGATTGGTCTTTTCAAGCTTGTTCTTAAAAAGCAAGATTGATTTAATGATCAGTGACTTTTTGTATAGAGGCTGCCTGTGTGTAGTTGTACTTTGTGCCTTGTGGGTGTTCTCCTGTCCCTCAAAACAATCCAGTGTAATTGATACTGTCAGCTGAGCTGCGTGCTGGATGGCTGCAGCGCCGGGGCTGCTCAAACGCTGCCAACAGAGGACTCGGCTCATCTTGATTTAAGGACAGGTACCCACGCAGGCCTTAGAAAGGGAAGGCTATTTTTTTTTGCTATAAGTTATCACAGTTCCCTTTAAACGTTAATTTACATTTTATTGTGTGCCTTCTGTCTTTGCTGCCTTTGATACCTTTTGTTCATGAGTTTTCTTGGAGTCATGCAATACAAAACCCACAGGTCTCACGAATATCATTTGCTTTGTGGCTGTTGAGTATATTAGCGCCAAACGGACCTTTCAGATGGTAGGGTGATTGTAGCAAACGCTCAGCTTGGTCCTGGCTACAAATTTGAGATGTTATCTAAACCCCTTGTCTGCATGAAGACTTGGATTTCATCCCAGAGGGTTTTTTCAGACTCGCTTCTGCTGTGTCCAGTGTTAGGTGTATGTGACAGCCTTTAAGTGCTTGTCAGGTAAGCTCCAAAGTTGGACTCTTTCCTCAAAATGAACTGTGTGTGCTGTCTGAGCCTGTCCATTACAGAAAACACTATCTTTGCCTCTGGTGCAGACTATTTCCTTTGTGTCAGCAGTTCCTCTTGTTAACAGTCTCAAAATGTATGGTGACTACTTTCTGCATCTGAGAGGTTAAGACAGACACATCAACAGATACTTGGGTAAGTTTGTATCCAAAACCCAGGACGCTCCTTTGGTCTTAAATGCATTTCCCCTTTACTCAACTGAATACGATATTACAACAATTGTGGAAGTTATCAGCTCTGGAGAGCAAAGATACACCAAAGCTTTTGTTGCAGCAGGTTATCAGTATGGGTTGTTGGGGTTTTTTTTTGATGAAGAGTTGTTGGCATCCTTCTGGCAACCCCATCTTGTATTTCTGCTGAATTCTGACTGTTTTGTCATCTGCATGCTACCTGCCATGTGGCACATTTCATATACTTGTTTGGCAAAAGAGAGGAAAATACATCCACGTTCTGCTTTAAAAATAGTGCAACCGTCTGTAAGACCAGTTGTGTTGTGTTGTGGGATTGCCATGATAACACTGTCTCTTAAGGCAGATTGATAGCTACAGAATTGCAGTTTCAGGGTGTGCCTGTGAATCGAGTGATAAAACAGCAAAGAAACCTGAAAATTAATTCGTATGTTATACGTGAGTTTGCAGGGGGCTTTGATCTTTTGGATTACTTTTTGGTTAAGTTACTGTATTTCAGGGGTACTGCAAGGAGCCTTATGAAAAGCTGAGTTGTCTCCAGTGGGTCAAAAGAGGTGGCTGAGACCTGGCAGTCCTCAGGCAGGTTTAGCAGGAATAGAGGCTGTGTTTCTAATTCGGAGTGATGGAAAACAAACCAGAAGCAAATAGTTCTTGTCAGGGCTAGGAACAAGTGCAGCGTCAGCAGCTTCCCTTTGTATTGCTGCCAGAGCATGGGCATACAAGTGGTATTACTATCATGTGTATGTTTTTCTGTATATTCAAAGCCATGGTGTTTTAGTGTTAGCAAACTTTACAGTTTTCCAGTTTGAGAAATTTCTTTGAGGTTAGTTGGGTCTATCTCTCCTTCAGGAAGCTTTACATGCATGGATATGGACATTTTGCTTGTGTCTCTGGCTTAAATTTTTGCTTCATTCATTCCATCTTGTCCCTCCTAACCCAGCCCTCTTTTCTTTCATGGCTGTAATGAATTAATGATTTTATGTAAATCTGGTGTTTGATGGACTTAGGTGTGCCTTGGGACTTGTTTAAGATATCACATAGGAAATGCATCATCTGCTTCATCTTTTCAGCAACTGCAGTCAGTTATGTTTTTCCTTTATTCCTTCTCCCTATTTTCTAATCTCTTTTTTTTTTTTTTTCTTTCTTAAAGCAGTTCTTTAAGCATGTTTAGAATGTTTGCCAGGGTTTAAGGATTTCATTCTTTTTTTTCCCCATCCTATCTCCTCGCCCCACCTCCTTTATTTTGCACGTTAAATAGGAAGGAAAAAAAGCAAACACCGCTGCATTACATACCTGATTGCTATTCAGTTCCTAAGGGAGACGCACTGAGAGCTAAATGCAGGGGCTGGAGGTCTAGGCTCTCTGGTTAGATTCACTGAATGTCACTAATTAGAGTAGAGTAGCCACTTACATATTTATTCATGTTTTAGAACAGTTGGTGAATCAATTGAGTGAATGAACTGGGGCAGCTTCAATGCTTCTCGTGTGTGAATATGCTTAAAAGAAACTCCCAAATGTACGGAAGTTGGTTCCTTGTGGCTTGCTGGTATAGACCAGTATGGCTGTAGCAAAACTTCATTTCCATGTGACTTCTGGGTGATCCTTTTTCCACTCCTCCTGTCTTCTGCTATTGAAGAGGAGCTGATTCCGTCCTCCAAAATATTTTCCAAAAATATGCTTCTCTTCTGGTGAGAAGAAAATAATGTTACCTTTAAGGCCATCCTCACTTTATTTGTAGTTAATTGATTAACTTGCCTAAAGCTTAAATTAAAATCCTTTCAGGAAATAAAATCAGGACAACAACAACTTGTACTGATGCATTGCTGGCAGATAGAACAGGGCAGAGTAACCTTGTAATACATGGTGGGTTTTTTTAAATGGAGCAGATTGATTTCCCAGTAAACACCTTGAAGTGTTGCCTTTCACCAAATTTCTGTCTGAATTTAGCTCCTAATTGATAATAGCTCATTTACGTTTTCAGAGCAGGATGGTGACAGCCTCCTGGTCTCCCCTTGCGGAGAGATTTGCATTCCATCTGCTCCGGCTGTTGATTAGCAGCATGCCGGCTACATGAGCAGTGTTTCTGGACGCTACGGTCATCTGTTGCGTTAAAATTTTTCTGTGAGGACACGACCACAAAGCTGAAAGCACGGTTAGGGGAGCGAGAATAGTGGGTTTGAGTTTTGCTGCTGTTAGAAGGAGAGTGCTTCATGGGCAGCGTGGCTTGCACATGCATCATTGGGTCCAAATTTCCTGGAGCACAGCATAAGCTTTTGAACGCTCAGTGGACAAAGCTCTGAGTTCCTCCCTGCTTGCTGCTACTGCTGTTTTGAGTGCTTGCATCTCCAGTCCATTGGTATCACCCATATTTTAAATTAGGAGCAGTCTTTATTTAACAGGTTTTGCAAGGAACAAGGTTTCAAGTCAACCATAGCTTCAAAGCCGGCAGTATCTTGTGAACTGCTGCTTGGCAAAGTTGCTGTGTACAGTAGAGGCAGGCAAGGGACTTGCAGGTTTTTTTTACACCAAAGCATGCTTAAGTTCATTTACCTTTAACAGAGAAGGTGCTGGTGTGTAAGGTGATGCAAATATGTTTCAAGGTCGGCAAATGTAAAGGTAGGATGGAGAGAGAAATGGGTCCCCAATACCTGAAATGTATTGTATAACTCTTCTCTCTCCCCCACGTCTTGAAAAGCAAGTACAGCTTTCTAGAGCAGTAACACACTAGAGTGATCTAATCTAATTGTTTTGTGTTGTGTGGCATACTACAGAGTAAAGCTGATGTTGGGCATCCTAATCTTGAACTTCTGCGCTCTAACTTGGCTATTTTAGCGGGTTTATAACCTCTGTTGCAGAATGTTTTAGGGTGCGTCTGCCTTGTATCACCAGTGAGCATGCCAACTTGAAGGTAAAGCAGGTTTCTTTGGGAAGATACCCATAGATGATTTATCCAAGTTTATCAAAAGTATTGTTCTGTCCATTTGCACAGCTGATGCTGCAACTGAGACTTATAATTCAGGCTTTTTGCCACTGTCAAAAATAGGGGTAGAATAGAATTAGTTGTGGTGGCTCTGTAATGCATTCTTTGAAATGTAAATAAGAGGTGACTTAGGAAGTCAGGCCATTCAGGTTTTTTACCCTCAGCATACTTAGAATTTGTGTTTGGATGCAAAACCTTTCTATTGGCAATCACTTCTGCAGTTTGTGTATTCCCTTCCCAGCAGGTTTTGTTCCCTAAGCAATAGAAATTACTGAATGGTTCCTTTTGCCTTCTTATTTACCAAGCGCCAGCAGTGCTGTGTATTGAGCCTGGGGGAAAGGTAGGGGGGAATCACATGCCTCTCAATCTTTCTTCTCATTTGGGGTGTTAAAATCCTTTTCAAAAGGATTCCAGTTCCAGTCTGGCAGGGATGCTCCTAGAGGAGATATCCAGCCCTTGTGGTTTCTGGCTAGGGACTTGTGCTGTGCAAAAAGAAAGAGATTAGCTTGGAAGACAGACAAACAAGTGCAGTCCTGGTCTGCGTTGCATTTTAATCTTAAACTAAAATTACCCCTTGAACACAGGAGCTCTGTTGAAGAGTTGAAGTGAGCATAGACTTTCAAATCAAGCCCTTTGAAAGACCATCTTCTCTCCCCTTGAAGGAAGCACATTTGAACTATAGCTTATTCCTTCCATGTACTTAAACCATAGCAAAGCTTCCGGTTGTGAAGTGGCGTCTGAGGAATGCTACTTTTACTTGAATTGGATTTAAACAAGCCCTTTAAGCGCGGGATTGCGAGTAAGGGAAGGCAAAGGATGCTACATTAAAGTGTTTTTAAAAGAAAACAACCCCAAACTTGTGGAGACCTGCGCTGGAGAACTTTGGCTTATCTTGAATTTACCGCAGTGTCTCCGGGCGTGCTTCAATACATATTTTTTAATGAGTAGCAGGGTAGGGCTCAGCTGGGTGGCTGTGCTCATGCGTGAGCGAGGAGGAATAGAACCTCGAGTAGGCTTTGTAATGCTGGGAGGATCTTACAACATCTGTCGCTATAATAATGTAAGAATTAAAACAGAAGAATTACTGCCTGGAGTAGATAAGCAGCTACCTTAATGCTTGTTTACTGGTGTTTGAACTAGACGTGTATCATTTAGAAGGAAAATGTTGTTTAAAATTGTGCAAAACGTTTAGGAAGACACTGATGTAAATGCTGATGAGAATTAAAAAGCTGTTATGTTCTTCTTTCCTGGGAAGTCAGAAAGAGCTGAACATGGTCTGACTGCAAAGGTCCTCTGGTAAAATCTTGCACGGAGCCACTCTCGAGCCCTGTGTCATTTCTCTGAGATACCTTGGAAACATGTTTTTCTTCATCTGATAATTGCTTGCCTATTATCTTCTTGCTAACTGTTTGCTCTTAATAGCTGGTAAAATAAAAAAGGAAAAATGAATTTGAGCAGCATTCACTCCCTGGGGGGAAATTAAGCCATCGATAGCATGTTTAAAGTAGACTTGTCTTTGTACTGTGCGTTTGCTGTCCTCCATATGGGGAGCCTGTAGTTGGTTCTGCATCATTTGTTTTGTCTTTCTAGTTGCTCTTAATATTAATTGAAGTCTTTCCCAAGACACAGTTTTGTTAATCTTTCTTCTGTCATTTCTCTCCCCTCCCCCCTGTTATCCCCAATAAAAATGCTCTCATGTGTCTGAAAAGCGGTTTAAAAGTAGCATTGGGGTTTTTTTAATGTTGGTTGTCCATTTATTCACCTGTTTTTTACCACCAGTATTAGTCTTTCTGTTTCTTTGCCTAACTTTTGAATTTCATATGTGCTGTAATTGTTACAAGGATCCAAATAGTTTCCTGGAGTGATGTGTATAGGTCTCTTATCAGCTCCAATTATGCAAAATGTTTTCAATTAGCTGTAATTCCCTTTTCTGCCTCCCCCTAGACAAACACAACCAAGCAGGGCCCTCCTGGGACGCACCGGTGTGTGGCGTAGGGGCAGGCTTTCCCCATCTAAATTCTGTCCTGTCCCAGGAGCGTTAGGATCAGAAAGCACGCTCTGCTACTCCCTGTATTCTTAAAAAGTTATCATGCTCGTAATTACACCATTTCCCTAAGATTTTTAGTATCTCTGCTGGCAACCCATGGGAGGAGGTGATGCCTCCATCTCAAGATTCTCACAAGCAACAGTGGAAACAAATGACTGTCCTGGACTGCAAAACTTTTTCTGGAGCTCACTCCTGTACTGTCTGAAGTCATAGCAGGTAGTTAAGTGCTCTGTCCAGTACTGGTAAGTACCAAAATGGGACACTTTGTTTGGTGGACTGGCATCTAAATGTGAAATGGTGCTGCATAAGGCAGAGAACAGATGCTCGTAACTGAGAAAAATGCTCCTGTGAGCTTTGAGGTGGTTCTGGCTCTGAGGTTACCACCTCCATGTGCAGCAGCAGAAGAGAACAAGGAGAAAGCAGAGGAGTTTCCTGACAGAAATATTTGTTGTATGGAGGCTTTATTGAAAAAGCTGGAAGCCCTGTGGACGTGGGTGATATTTGCTTAGGTAACGCAGAGAAAGAGGTCCGGGCCTTTTGCCTAGTATGGAGAAGATTCCCCTGTTCAAAATAGTGCTGACTTGTTTGCCAGTGTACATACTGAATTATCTGCAGCAGGATGAAATAACTCTGGCTTTAAATAGCTTGGTTCTTCAAAAGAAATATTTTGAGGCCCTCCTAATACTACCTCTGTAGTCGGAGCTTACCGTTCTGCATTAAACTGACCTTGCTGCTTGTTTTAGCCCTTACCTTGGCCCCTCATTCATACTCCCACTGCTGTTTTCACAGCTGCCTGACAGGGTTCGACCGAGGAGGGTTGAGAATAACCTTTTCCAGCACATCGTTATTTGATTGCACAATTGTACCAAAGCAGCTGGTACGTACTTAAGCCCTCTCGTGGGCCGACAGCCTTTCTCGGGGAGCAGGCTTTGCGCTGCTGGGCTTTCTCTTAGAGCACACACACGAGGAGCCTAAACAGTGCATGGTCTTAATGCTGAGAAATGGCATTTCCGAAAGCTCCTGGAGTACTATCCTGCTGGTGACCACCTGCAAATCCCGATGAAGAGCAGGACTGCTTAGGCTACATGAGTCTCAATTTGGGCAAGTGTGGTAAAGGTGGACTGGCTGGCGGTGCAGCACAGGTGATCTGCTTGTCAGGTTGCATTTGCAGTGATGGCTTTATCACTGTGAAAATGTTGATAGTTTCTGGGCCTCTTATTCCAGCATAAATTAGCACTTGTAGGACTTGCTCATGCACAACCTGATTTTTGCCAGCAATTTAAAAAGAAAAATAATATATACATATACACACATACTGTAGAAACTAATATTTGGTGAAGGGAGGGAGAAAGAAAGTAAGTGTGGGAGCAAGTACTGAGAGAACAAGATTTAAATTACATTTTAAGATGATTCTGCCCTGCATTTATCTTGTTCTTCAGATGAGTGGGTGACAGGTTAAGTCTGTCGCGGCATGAACCTTGTTCAACCTTTTCATTTCTTTTCTGGGGAGAAGATTTTCTTCCTCATTTGTACATCACTGTCACACTGAATGTCACCTGCACTGTGGGGGCTGGGGACAAAGGAAAATGTCCAGAAGGGAACATACGGAAATTTGGACCAGTTGCATAGCCAGTCATGTGGAGAGCATCTTTAGTACAGATAAGACCTGTGAGCACAGGTGTCTTGGGAATGCTCATCGGACCCAGCAGAAGACATCCCTGGAAGGACAAACATGGAGGGGACAGTAACCAGCCATTGTGTTAAAGAATACTTTGATCGAGGCATTGATTGTTTCAAAGGTCCCAGTACAGCTTGCATAGCAAAATATTGCTGCAGTTGCTTGTGTGCCACCGTGTCACAATGTTACTTTGTTTTCCAACTTATTCCTTCTTTTAAGCATTTTACCTTTTTACACTAAAATAACTATTTTTATTCCTATTCAAATTAGTTACAAGTATACTAAAATATGTCAAAAATGTTTTAACATTGGTTGCGCTGGAGTATGTTGAACTAGACAGTTTGTATCCAAGGTGGGGAAGGCTTTTCCCCACAAATGCATCATTACAGAGTTTGAGAAGAAGGCAAGACTAGAGGCACACGTGCTGCCGGAGCGTTGGCAGAAGGTTAGGTGCTGTTGAGAGAAAGACCAAAGCTTGAACATGTTCAATCTGTTTAACTAATAATCAAGACGTTTGCTGTGTTCCTATCAAGGGTATGGGCATGTGATTTCAACTCAAGTGAGTTGTGTTGGCTTTACCAACATCTCCCTGTCAGCTGAGCTGTGGGGTAATGCTTTTAGTCATCTCTCATCACAAGATAAATGTGAGTTGAAGAGGAGTGATTTGATATTCCAGTTAAATCAGTCTAATGGGTAGCCGCTGCCAGAGGGGTTATCTCCTTCTCACTGCCTCCTCCCTACCTGCAATGAGTGTTTCAGAGGACTAAACCACAAGAAACTTGTTTATTGATCAATTAGGTTTCTAATGCTTTTTAGTTCTAATGCTGAGTAGTTCTCTAAATACCGGATTAACTTCCTGAACTGGTTCACTGTGGGCTTGAATGAGCAGCAGTACCAGAGCAGAGGAAGGGGCATCGGGTGTGTGGCTGAGCTAGGACATAAAGGGCAGCCTTAACTACAGCTGAAATTCCCCATCACTCCAACTCCATCTACACGTGATTTTCATGGAAAGGAAAAGCTTTATCTGACAATACAAGACTCTAGAAGTGCACTTTATCACCATTCCTTTAATTGGCTGTAATTGCTGAGTTTTGTTTTAATTCCTGTCTTATGTTTTTGGTTATGTCAGATGTTCTGAAGGTTTTTGTGGAGTTTTAATGAGAAGGTAATTGTTACTGCTTCGTAAAATTCTGGAAATAAGACTATTAAAACTGGAGGCTCAGTAAAAAGAGCATAAACAGTCATTTTATTATGAAGCTTCCTGACAGAAACTTTTTTTGCTTGATTAAGATATTCACAAGATTGAACTTATGTCTTTCTTGATAAATATGAGTGCACATTGAAAAAAGATTGTAAAGTTCCCTCTTATTTCTCTTTCTATGCCATGAAGTATGACCTTCATTCAGGAAGGGTGAGCGATCTCTACTATATTCAGCACTGGAGTATTTGAGTTTCCTTTAATTGCTCCTTGCTGCTGTGTTTCCAGTCCCCATGGTAATTTCTCTATCACTGATCTGGGGGCTGGCGTAAAGGCCCAAATCTATACAACTGGGATGATCTTCCGCTTCCTTTCCTGGAGTCTACATATACATTTGTTTAAATGTCACTTAGCTAGCACTTGTACTGATACCAGCAGAGGATTTGCTGAATTCATTGAGTTTTGCCTTGGCTGAAGGGAAACGTGGGGTAGGTGAATATAAGGAAAGACTTCAATTTGAACTCTGGGCACCTGATTTTTAAATCAACAGTTCTGGTCTTGGTTTTCCATGTTATGTAGCTATGTAAAACACAGCTGTATGTTGTGGTTTGGGCCAGACTGGCCACTGAGGCAAATGACAGACGCTCTCCCTCACCTCTCTCTTCAAGGAGAGGAGGGAGAGAGAGAAAGAGACTCATGAGTTTAGAAGGAACTAAACTACCGCAATGAAATATTAATAATAAAATAAAAATAAAATAATGAAATATATACAGAACCATATCAAGCTCCTAGGATGACAATCGTGTCACCAGCAGGCACTGGGGAAGTCCCAGACTGGACTCAGTGACAGACAGGAACTGGATTCTGGATCTAGATGCAGGATCGGGATCAAAGGCAGACGAACAGAGTCCTCCTTGGATGCCGGCCATTGATGAAAGAGGCCTGACCCTTTGATCCCTCAGCTTTTATACTGAGCATGAGGCAGATGGGATGGAATACCCTCTTGGTCAGTTTGGGGTCACCTGTCCTGTCCGCTCCTCCCCGGAGGTGGGACCCCACTGCACTTTTCTGCTTCCAACCTTCCAACGGGGCACATAACAAAGTTGGTTGGCCTTGGGTGTTACAGCAACAAGTATAAGCAAGAGCCTCTCTGCATACCATGCCTGGGCATCAGCTATAAACATAGGTCTTATTGCGAACAGTTTCTGCACAATATGCTGTTAAAGTCAGTAGTGAGAAGATGCTTAGCTAAAAAGTAAAGTTACTGAACAGAAAATTGGTTCTGCTTTACCTCAAACCAGGACACTGTACCTATTTACTTGAGGTCCATTCAGTGGATCTTAAAAGCATGAACAGATATTGTTAACTTTCTAGTTTGGTGGCCCCGTAATTGAGGACAGGGAAAAACTATAATCTCAGATGCAACATTGCTTGGATTAAAGACTAACAAACATCTCTCTTTGCAGAAGGAATGGATGGCAGGGCTGAACTCGTATCTCATGTAGCATCTGTCAGAGGTGTAAGGGCTAGTTGAGACCTCTTGTCCGTAAGAGGCTAGAGTATCGTATTACTTAACCTCAAATGTGTAAACTGTGATAGGGTTTTTTGTGTAACCATAATTGCTGCTGTCTTGTCCTGTTTAAATGAAAGCCAGAACTTGAGGCAGCAGATCAGCAGTTTGAGGAATGTGCAGGTGTATTGTGTAACCAGGGGTCTTCCTGGTGGTTCCACAAAACTTCAGTATCTCCCCTCGCATCGCTGGTTACTTGTCTAAACTGAGCATACATGACCATTATGTCTGGACAGGTTCTAGTATGCGCCGACTGAGTAACTCTCCATTCTTTGTCTTGGAGTCTGGGTGTGTAATGGTCAATGTGAAATCTCATCTGGAGTCTTAGCTCTTGTTGACCGTCTTTTGTTGACCCTTAAGTGTGCGGCAGTATTTCTGGTCTAGCTTATCGGTAAACTTTTGCAAAAACATAAACATCTTTACTTTCCTTCTTGAAAAGAGTAACAATTTAAAGTTTGTTCTTAACCCAGGGGAGGCAGATATTGAGAGTTCTGTCACTGTATGATGTCTCCTGTCATCCAGGTCTGTCATACTGTATTAATAATATTTTTATGGTAGGTTTTGAAATATTATTAGGCGTTTGTGCTGCTTCTCTTAATTTAGTTTTTTCTGTCAGAAGTTTCTGCCTAGCTGTCTTTCAGATCTGAGGTTCCACATAGCCATAGGTTCTGTTATTCTACTGGGAATATTGATTTTCCTAATAGTACAGAAGTGAAGCATCGTGAAAGTGTTGAAGCATCATGATCACGTATAAAGACAGGACAGAATGGAAGTAGAATCCCAAAGCTGAGACGGTGCTGGCAGTTTGCAAATTCAGACAACAATCTAATAATGGTCGATTATAACAGCAAAACTGGGGACAGCTGGGATGTAAGCTTACAGACCCTTGGAGTCGTCTCTGCTCCAAAGCTTTGCCAACCCAGTTAGATTTTTTTTGTACCCCTCTTGCTTCCCACCCCCCCAGCTACTTGGAAAGTGGTCATTTAGATCCTCTTCCAGGCGCACAGGGTTAAACTAGCCATGCTTTCTACATATCTGAAGGATTAGAATCTTTTTCCTCTGAAATAAGAGAATTTGAAAAAGGTCAACTTTGAAGCATCATTGCACAGATGGCTTTGTGGAGCTGTTGTCACAGTAATGCGCCGGTAGATTCCACTGACAGCACCACCACGCTCTCGCCTTAGTGACTTCCCTGTAATAGCTGATAAAGACTATTGCTGCCTTCTTTGTTTGCAAAATGGCTTCTTATGAGTGCTAGATAGTTGTTTAAAGAAGTGAACCTGTAGAACAACTGTGCAGCTACCCTGTAGACTGCAAAACCTGACACTCTTTGAGCTACAAAGCTCGCAGGCAGCCAGCCGGGCAACAGCTGTCTTCTCACATCTGGCTACTGCATTGCCTGTTTTTTCTGCACCTGAAATTCATACCAGGGCTCTGTCATTGCTTTAGAATCTATGTTTACAATGTCAAAAATGTAAATAATTTATAGTAGACACTTGATTGGATATCTAGCTTGTAGGCATGTTGTGGAGGTTGTTCCTTCTTTCCAGCTAAATAAACTGTTTACAAGAATCTGGCTGCTTTCCTTGTAAGATTTCAGTGATACAATCTAAAAATAAGGAAGCAGAACTTTTACCAACCTGAAAATCATAATTTCTAAAGGTATTTTGAAATAGGTTTCATTTATTCTGAGTTAATTGTTAAAACAACAAAATGGTGAACGAAAACTTGAGAGAACTTGTGTTGGTGACCAGCAGCCAACAGTTCTCTCCTCTTTCCCCTACTTACACATAAACGCTGTGTGTGCAGGCAGTACCAACATCATTTGCTCCAAGTGGTCATTTTTTATTACTAGATTTAGGGAAATAATTTAATAACCAAATCTAATTTGGGCTAAAGCATTCATTAAGTGGGGAGCTGACCAGCTCATCCGTGATGGTTTATAAAAGTAGGTCTTTTTCTTCAGTTTTTGCGGTGGTTTTTTTTTAATATTAACTAGTGCGTGAAGCTTCTTTCTTGCTGATTTTATAGTATTTTAATTCAAGGTCCACTTTTTGGTTGATGAAATAAATTCCAAGAGAGATGCACACCATTACATCTGTATGTACAATTTGCAACTTGGAAGTTAAGGTGGAATAACATGAATGCAAATGTTGCTTATTTGCAAGTAGAGTTGGCTTCCTTCCTCTTCCTATAGCAAGAATATGTCCTAGGAAGAAATTTCTGTATCTATACTTTAAGTACTTAAAAGTTTTTCTCATACAGAATTTTATTTGCCACAAGATTGGACATGAAAATGCATGGTGCGTAATTAATTGATTGGAAGCCTTTAGCGAGTGATCCAATTTGCAGCTGACCCAGGCGCAGCTTTCTGTCGTGAGGAAGGGAGTTGCCTTGCGGAAGAACCTTTCCTTTGGAAAAATACCCCAGTAAACATGAGGATGACGTATTAGAGGTGTAAAGGTAATCTTCGTCCTTGCATTTGTGAACCACACAGTTTGATTTTTAGGTGTAAAATTTTTCCCTGTACCATGTCAAAGGTTGGAAAACCGTACAATCCTGGTGCTGGAGAACTGTCAAGGGTATTAGAAAATTGTAATGGTTGGGTAGATGGACAAAGCTGATGGGGGTGTGGAGGCACATACACATTTTCATTCTAGTGACCCACTTTTTTAGAATTTTGAGAGTGGTAATAAAAGTGGCCTTATTTTTTAATTTATTTTTTTTTCTGTAATATGCCATTGAGCCTGGAAGTATAAGCAGCTACTGTCTTCGTAGACCTGGGAACAAGAAAACTGTCTTTACAATCTTGTTAATTTTTCAGAGCACAGTTCTGTTGTTGCAGACCTACTTGAGCCCTGTGTACAGGGCTTTTAGTTAGTAAGAGGCCGAGGACAGGGTATAGAAAATGTTAAAAGTTCAGTCTATTCAAAATGGTGCTGATATTAAACTTATGATCACCTGTTCAGTATGATTTGATGTGCTTAATGTCAATGTTGAGTTTGACTTTTTTTTTTTAGCTGAATAGATGGCAGTCCTCCTGATAAACAAAATTGCCTCCTCTCTAGCTGAAGTGTTGAAATAACCTTACTCAGATAAAACTGTTTTGTGGCAAACAGAAGGTGATTCAGAGAACTACACCTGTGCTGATCTCATAACAAAGCTAATTAATCTTTTTTAATTGAATTCCCCTTAAAATTCAGCATGACAAAGACCGAAGGAATTTTTTTTTAGTGATTACTTTTAGAGGGCACTGCTCTAACAAAGAAAACTTACTGTGTGTTTTCTTGCATGGAAGGGAGTAAGCAGAGCTGCCTGGGACGCCAATCATTTGTTTATATACTACAGCTGCAGAAAATGAGAAATTAAATGAACATTTGAAAGATGCACTGAGAAATGAGTGCTTGGGACAGCGCAGGAATGTAACTTTCGTGTTAATTTTAGGTGTGCCAGCGTCTGAACTCTCTGGAAACCAGAAAGCGTGGTGAGAGGGGAGTAAATCCAGATTGCTGCTGGTTTACCACTTGGCTTTGCAAGTAAAAGCAAGACCCTTTCAGGCTTACTATGTTTTTTTACTCACAGCAGGCAATTGCATAGGAAGATGAGGTCAGGAAGCTGCAATATTGATCAGGCTATCTTCTTGGCAGCCTTGTTCATGGCAACTTCGTAGAGCTCAGGGTAAATGGAGTACTAGGGCTATAGAAAAAGAACAAAAGGAAGGTTACCGCTGGCCCTTCTTGGCAGCAGTAGCTGGATGCCTTTTAAAAACAGCTTCTGTTGTCATGGAGCTTCTGAATCCAAGGCCGGTTTCTGGCACTGTGATTTTTCTCATGGCAAAAACGTTGTCCTGTCCTAGCCTTGGGGGGAAAATAAATAAATAAAGGCAGTAGCCTTGGCAGCACTTGTCTATTATTGCAGCTAAATGACTGAACTGCAGTGGGAATGGTACCAAAGGGAAACCTTTTCTTCACAGAGAATCCTGATTTTTAAAGTTGGCATCCACAATGGTCTGCAAAATATCTTTTGTAAAGAAGGTGTTTGACATTTGGAGAAGGGGTTTGAATAGTTTATATAGAACTTGCTTTCCTCTGAGTCAGCAGTGTTTTCAGGTTGAAATAGAGGCCTGAATTCCTAATCTCAAGGTTTTTGGAAGGTCTTCCAGTAATGGTTTGTTTGTGTTTTAAAGCCTGTTTTCTTCTTCTAAACCTCAGATACAGTCAAACAGTTTAACACACTTATTTATCATTTCCTGCGGTGGTCAGTAATGTACAAAACAAGATATTTATAAATTTATTTGGCATTGATTATGTTAGTTTAACAGTACATTGCTTTGCTGAGCTTTTTGTTATCTTAAGTTTTGATTGCGTAGAAGTATTCATGCTTGACTTCATGGACAAAAAGTATACTCTGCTTCCTAATGAGATTTTTTTTGGTTGTTTTTGGATAGCTATTGTGACTGAAGTTTAAAAACTTGCTTGGTTTTACTTTTGCTTTGTGAACTTACTGAAACCTAGAAACAAGTGATGACAGAAGTGGTGTGGTGTTCCTGAAGCAGGAAAGCAGTAAGCCCCTGTGCTTTTATTTCTACATGACTTATTTTTAAAGGCAGGAAAGGATGATTACCCCATGTCAGAAAGGATCTATAGGTAAACTCTTCTGCTAGAGATGTGTAAACTCTTTGGGCTGAAGAATTTGCCCTTCAGGTCCATCCTTAAGTCAGCTCTGTTTAGATACTGCCTGATCACTGTTGTTTGAAAAGTTTTGGGCAGCTGGTGTATAAAATCTCTGCATCTTAAGTATTGCATAGTAATTTCTGTTGCTTCACCCGCCTGTTTGTGTTTTGTCCTCCTGCGCTGGTGGCTGTTGGGTCAAGGATTAGGGCTCTCGCAGGCAAGTTCAGATTGGCCTTGCTGGTAGGGCCCCAGGGTAGGGTGTTGCAACTGCTGCGAACTCCGCTGTTAGAAATTACCAGCCCCAAAACAGAGTTGTTTTCTGTCCTTCTGGTGTTTTAGGCTGCCTGCAAAGGGGGATCTCTGTTGATGCACTAAGCTGAGCAGTACGTGTGTGTGGTTCTGCAAAGTCTGCGTCAGGCCGGCGACTTCGAGGAGGGGTGTAATGACACCTCCGGGCTGCTGTGGCTTTTCTCCAGCAAAGAAGAGTTGGAGCCCTGTCATTTTGGGGTTTGTTTGCACAAGGGAGGTAGCCCTCATCCTTGGGAGTAGCCGCTGATCTGCAAGTATAATCGTCGGATAATCAAGGGACCCTGGGAGCCAAAACTTGCGAGCCTTTGGAGCCCTTGCACATTTTTTTTCTACAAGTCCTTGGATGGTGGAGTTGTAAACACCAGTCATCTGTGCAGGATTGAGAGGGTTTTTTTCCGCTATTTCATTCTTTAAAGCGTTGTCAAAGTCCAAAAGAAGACAGACTTCTTCCAACGTTGCCCCTGCAGGCTTGCTTTGTTATTTGCTCTTTCTATACAACCCCCCTAAAACATCAATATAGTGTCTGTAGGGTTATGGTGTTTAAGATGAGTGCCGTAAACATAAAACCCAGGAAATTCTAAATGATAACAGTTTACATTTGATATGTAAATACTACTTTGAGGTTGGTTTTAGCTAGAAATTAATGCTATAAGAAAAAGAGGGCTTTGTTATGACAGTCCAGAGTGTTTATCTGCTAGTGAGTGAAACTTTTCTGTAGGCACTTGTCATCTCAATTTAATAACATGTATTTCAAAATCTATTTCTTGACCTTATCAAGATGGCAATAAAATTTCAAGTTTTCCTTTTTGTAGTAATGCTAACCTTTTCTAGTGTGTAAGACTGCATGAGAATTCAGAAGCTGTAAGTATGGGGGGTATGAAGAGTCTGCTTTATTTCAGAATTAGGAGCATTTGGGACAGATGATTGACAGTGCTAAAATTTGTAATTATAGCATGGACTCTGTAATTTTTACTCATTAAACTGATTTCTTAATTATTAGAAAATTCATTCTGTCTTCGAAATTCTGCACTTCTGGAGATGGTGCACTATATTCCTTATAATAACAAAGTGACCAAATTGCTGCTTTAATTGCAAATTTTGACTTGAATTACAGAATTTACTTAGCTCTTCCAAGAGAGTTAAAACAATCACAGAGGAGGGAGGGAGAAGTGTGGACTTGGTGACAATTGCCATAGTTTAGGCCTCTTCCTTTAAACTTTGCTTATGACAGAGAGATTTTATTTTCCAGGGAGGAAGAAGGTAGTTTCCCCACAGTTTCCCATTTACTCACTGTGCAGATTTTAGTTTGCTGTGGTGCTACGTTTGTATTTGAAGGATGAAAAGGGATGAGAAGGTTGGAATCATGACTGAAGCCAGTGAGTCCTTCTGGAAGGTCATATGAAGCCTTCAGTTAAAAGCTTGGTACTTTCCTTCTAAATACAATTGTTTGCTAATCTGGGATGAATACTTTTCATGACCAGCTTTGTTCTTCAAGACCAGTGCCTGTGGTAGGTGGAACACGTATACCAATCCCAGCACAAGCACACTGCAATGGTGGGAGTGCTGGAGCATCTCTGGGGGAAATGACTGACAAGCTGGAAAGGGCACAGCATGAACACGCAGCACTTGGCTTTGTGCTACAGTAAACCCAGGGAAGAAAAACCAAACCTCCATGATAAACCCCGATCTTTGTTAAAGAGTTTTGGTCTCACTAAAGTTTGTGTTGGACAACTTGCCAGTGCCCAAGACTGGAGAGCGGAACAACTTCTGGGTGGATAAATGTAAGAATTTAACCCTGACATAGAGCAACGGTAGCATGTTGAGGGTGGTTATGCTGCTATTTAATCTACTTTTGGTTTGGTTGGAACATCTTTGCCTGAGCTGGCTCACTGCATGGTTGCAGAAGTGATGTGGGAGGGAGGAGGGGGACCACCCCTGCAGTGGCTGTGTGGCTTTGTGGTGGGTTGACATGGCAGCAGAGAGGCGGCTTCAGGGTGCTGGAGGCAGCAGAGTGGGCAGGTGGGAATGTGGCATGGTGTTCCCTTTCCACTGGTGTGCAGCTTTAGGGTGCGTGACTTTGTAAGCATAGGCAAGATGCCTTTTTAAAAAAAATTCCTGTAGGTACAAAGAGCAGTTGTAATCCAGGATGGCCCTACAGGCGCAGTCACACAAGCTGGGTTAGGAGGTGGAAAGCAAGCATGGGGGATCTGCAGTAACACTGGCAGGATCAGAAAAGATGATGGGAATGGTAGTCAAGGTGCAGTTCTTCTTATGCGGGTTTTTCCCTCTCTATCTTGGCGCAATTCTTTTTACAGCCAAATATGTGTTCCCTTGGAGCCCTTTGGACTTGATTGTTCTTTCTCTGCATGACAAAGGAGGTGGATTTACTCTGAAGAAATATTTCCATGGCAGCCACTTAGAAAATTGTTTCTATGTTCTTCTGTTACAACTTCCTTTTTTTTCTATTTTGTTTTATAGACACAGATGAGGACACAGTGAAAAGGTGTTTTGCCACGTTTGAAGAGAAATTCTTCCAGACCTGTGAGAAAGAACTTGCCAAAATCAACATTTTCTATTCAGGTAAGGTGCTTATTTGTGTGTATTTGTGGAAAATACAGCAACACAAAAAGAGTCTGAAGCTCTCAAACTTTCAGAATAACCACAGTGGTCATGCAAGTCTACCATCAGGTAATGATAGGGCAGGTTTATATGGGAAACTGCTCTGGTTTAATCACAGATGTGGAGCTAAACCGTGGTATTTGAATGGAGGGAGAATGAAGGGCAGGTGATTTCATTGCTTTGCATTAGCATCCTGTTGAACTTTATGAAGATGCTCTTAAACGTAAATGGCAGCTTCCATATAGGGTACAGTTTCTCAGTTTAACCATGGTGACAGTCTCCTGTGCGTGTCTTAGGCGTGCTAAGCTCGCTAGCTGGTGTTTCCTGAGCTTTTGCAGGAATAGCTGTCATGGACTTGCCTGTGTATGGTAACTTGACCATCTTGATGCGTCCAACAAACTTTTAAACACTTAGCTCTTACGCTCTTGCAACTTTCTGGGCTAGATCAGCCAGTAGCAATTTGTCATTGGCTGTGTATAAAATCCTGTTTAGTAAATTGAGTAAAAATGTAATGGTGGTAAGAGTAGGGATTCCTAGGGGTCGTATTTCAAAGTGCTGTTGTTTGTTGTTTTCCCTGAGACAGTTTGCTTTCCCACCCCGTGTTTTGAAAATAAACTTTAGAATGGGATAATCAGAAGTTCACCCTCTGATATTGCTACAAAAGGCTTGGTAACAGTGTTCTCCAGTTCCACCCACCATTATGCTTCAGCTGGTTTTCAGCCTCTTTTGGTAAGGTTTAAAATGGGTTTTCAACTGGAAGAGGGTTTAAATATGGATACAATGATTCATTGACTTCTGCTATACTTTCCCTTAACATGTTGATTTATTAACTTGGTGCTATAAACAGGCTTTTGCAGCACAATATGGTAGCCTTTTCTATTTCTGATTTTTATCTGGTAACAAAGACAAAGTTGAATTGCGCAAAACATTTTAATAACCATCAGGCGATGACTTTATTGCTAGCTGTTTTATTGCTGGCAGAATCTGGGTCGTGAACACGAGTACCTAAAAGCATAATAGATGCAATAACTGTGCACTGCAGCTTTTGCCTCTGTTCAGCCTCCATCTAGGGAAGTAAACCTCTCGGGCTGGCGGTGCCAGCTTTTCTGGCTCTCTGCAGCAGTGGTGTTTTGCTACAGCCAGAGTGGGTGCCAGGACAAGGGCAAGGGGCAGTCTGTAGGTAGAAACAATATGTTTTACTGGGCTAGCTGGGTTTTACACTTTAAAGCCATTTTTCTATATGCAATTCATATGAACCTAACTCAGAACAGCTGTTCTCAGTTCTGTTTCCCTGTGAGATCTTCTGTTTCTATCCCAGATCTGAGGTAAGGCTTTTATGCTCAGAAACTTGTCTTACTTTTCTAGTTATATCAGCTAATCTAATAAGAAGTCCTGTGTACTACAAGCTAGACTCTGTGGAGGAAGTTCTGTCAATTCAGATGTACAATACAGATTATAATTTTCCTTAATGAGGACCTGCTAGCACACGTGCACCCACATATACGCACCCATTCCAGCATTGTTTAAAATGGCATTAATAATACAGGGCAGGGTTTTTTTTCAGCTTGCTGTCATTTCAAAAAGTTATAGGAGAGAATACATGTAATTTGAAAATCTCTTGCGATAAGATTAAAATAAGTCTTTTATTTGCAGAAGAGCGACGTGACTTTAATAGTATGGAAACACGTTATTAGGGTTATTCATGTTAAGCTACTTCAAGAAATGTTCCATCGGTGATTCCTCTTCTTCATCACATCAGAAATATGTCATGTTGGACACTATTGTGACTCCAGGCGTGTGTTGGCTTGGACCATGGTACATCCTGTTTATTATAGGCTTATTATATGGCTTATTACATGCTTGTCGTTATGACAATAAATACTGTTCATTTTCAAGAAAGCTAAGCTTTCTGTTGATCTCTGCTTCATTTCCTCGTCATCTTTCCCTGTGCTGAGGGATCCTCAGTGAGCATTCCCAGGGTTTGCCAGAGAGCATGGACGACCCTGTTCTCTAGGGATGTGCTGATCCCACACCCCAGCTCCTCCCCAGAGCACTCGGGGCTGGAGTGCCTGCTGCAAAATGCCTCTGCCTTTCGCTGCCTGCTCACGTTGTCGGCTCTCATCAAACATAGCCTTAATTCCCCAGACCGTTATCTCAGCTCAGTAGGAAGGAAAACTGCCATTAACTAAATCTGATTTTGATAAACAGTTTGTGATTATTTGGACTATGCTCAAGAAAATCTGTACTCGTTTGAAAGAAAAAAGAATGGCAGTAAAATTTTCAGATAGTTCCAGCAGACAAAAGCCTGTTCAAGTGCCAAAATTTTATTTGTGGCCAGTTTTGGTTTGTGTTTGGGATCTTCTAGAGGTGAGGTTTGTTTTATTTTAAATCAGCATCATCAGGACCTGTTTGAGCTACTGTTTAGCTAGTAACATTTTTGTGGTTAATGTAGGAGCTGGTTTTATTCTTTGTAGGAAGCCGTGGCTTTAACTTGGTAAGCAAAATACTGAACATGACATGTGCAAGTAGGAATAGGAAGGAGTGCTCAAAGAGCCTACCTAAAATGCCCTGAGCTGGGTAGATGTGAACGAGTATGGGCTGTTCGATTGCCTTCTGCCGGTAAAACAGCTTTTGATCACGACCGTGACCGTGTAAGCTGGAACATGAGGGGAAATTTTACTAGCTCCTGGTGTTACAGGTTTTTAATGATCCTTATGTGTGAACTTTTCTTTAAACTTGGAAAAGAGTCAAAACCAACTTGGAATTGAATAGTTGAAGTGATAACTTTAGACAGTGGTTTTTATTCAGGATCTAGAATGAATTTTGGGGCAAAGCTGCTTCTTTATTCCAAGCATTTTTGTTGAAGTCTGCCTTCATTGGTTTTAGATTTCTCCTTAACCTTTGCTGTAAGTTTACATTTGAGCCGAATACTCAGTGGGCATCAGGTCATGCAAACTGCTGCAACACAAGAGTGGTTCCAGTTTCTAAGGTGTGCTGCTTTTTTCTAACTTTTTTTGAGTGGCGTATTTTTTTGAAAAGTGACTTTTCAGAGTGCTAAATTAGTGATAGCGGTGAATGTATTTTCAAATATTTTGGAGTATGTTGCAAACTGAGAAATTAATTTCCGTTCTGCTTTGCCATTTCCCCAGGCAATTCCCCAGGAGGTTTTAGGAATAGCAGCACACGTTTTGTCTTATTTTGCTTCTGCAATGAATCTTGATGATAAAATCATACAAGATGAAATGACTTGTGGACTGGAAAACTGGAGTCAGTGCGATAGAGTGCGCAGGAGGGAGAAGAAGGTGGCAGGGCTGCCAGTTCTCAGGAGCAGCCGGTCATTACTGGACTGGTTTGGTTGTCTTTAAAGCCTCATCCTCAGAGTACTGTGGTCCTCTGCTATGAATGGAGAGGGCTGTATGGGAGACAGCACATGATTCTTCAGCAGTGCATAATTAAGAGGAATGTTCGCATTTGGAGATGATGCTTTTTTTTATGGATAGTGGTTTGCAAACATAAACCTGCAGCAGCAGTTTTATAACTATTTCAAAATGTTTCTTTAAATATTGTGTTATTAAGCTGATGGATTTTAAGATTTTTCTGGACATAGGGACAATGGAACAGTGCTTTCAATGGAAAGGTGTAAATTTAAACTCTTCGTTTATTTAATAATTTGATCTAAAATAAATCTCAGTGTATCACCAGATGGTTAATTTGAATATAGAGTGTGAACTTGTAGGTTTCGTTTATGTGAAGGCTTTTGATTCTAACAGCTACTCTAAAAGATAGCTGTTACTTCTTCCCAACAGAGTTCCCAAAACGGGAAGAGATTATTGTTTTTGCAGTCTGACCTTGTGTGTGTTAAATATTATGTGGTTGTAGGCTGTGGGCAGACGCTTCTCACTGTGGGCTGCATTGCCTCTGCTCAGTGGAGTCTCTGCAGCTGTAGCAGTTGTCAAAGAGTTGTCCTTTCCTGTCTTTTTAAAACCTCTTGCTTTAATAAAGTTTATAATTAAGAAAGTTGTAGAGAGTTTCAGGCTCTTCTGTACTTGATTTTTCTATGTTGATCCCCATTTTCTGTTGGGAAAGGCATTCTCCTTCTGGAAAATATCATGCAGAGCACAGTAAAATTATTTATAGAGGAGTTTTGCTCTTAAAATTAACCAGAATTTAATAAGTCTGAGGCAAAGGTCAGAGTTGCTACCGTAAGAGTAAATCTTACTTTGCGGGGGGCAGCTGAGCATTACCATTAAGTTGTTATGTAAGATAATAATGAAAACCATTAAATTGACAGCCAGGAGACTGTTGGGCAGAACTTTGGGTTGTGGTTTCTGATGCGGTGGTGTGTGTCCTGCTGGGTGGAGGTGGCTCCAGCTCCCAGCCATCTGCTCCAACACCATGAACCTGCTCGGCATCACCAGTGCCCAGGGTCTGCGATGGTGCTTATCAACAGAGACGCCGAAGCTGTGACTGAGACCGTAGAGGGGGGTGAAAAAAGCCTGGATGGAGCTAGTTGTACAGGACAAAGAGAAAGATAATGGTGTCAGTTATGCTGGTTTTAGCATAAAAAGTTAGTTATTTAGCCAAAAAGATGGTTTTTTGAAAGTACATAAAGCAGCATGTTTAAAGGAACACCTTTTTCACACTTGAGATGTGAGGAAGAGAGACTGACTTGTTCTGAAAGCACATCAAAATAATATTTAAATTCAGGTTGACGGTCCCTTTAATCAGTAAATAATGAGGCAATGCTTCTAACCTGTGTGAGTCTAAACTGAGGAAGAGAGGCATAAAATTATTACAGCGGATCACGTACAGCAGCTAGTAGTGTTGTAACTCCTGATCAAAGCAGAAGCTGTGTTTGTCTGTCACCGGGAGCTTGGCAGAAGGGTTGCGTTGCTCTCTGAGCTCCAAAATTCAGCGTCACATTTGATGTATGTTTTTTTTTTCTTCCCCTTTGATTTCTTTGGTGTCATATAAAAAGATAGTAAGCGTAGTCAGTAGCGGGTGCACAGATATGAAAAGCGCTTTGCTTACTAACTGTCAAGTTTCATAATATCGTCTAACAGGTTTTTATTCTAATGCTTTCTGTGCGTTTGCTTTATTTGAGAAAGGCGAGCGGCTTTCCTTTGCGCGCAGAGCAGACGTGTGGTCACTGCTTTGGTATTTGGACGAGACCCTATCTGCCTGGCTGCCTCCACCTCTGGCTCTGCCAGTGTGGGGAGGCCTGACCCTGCGTCCCCGTGCTGGTTTATAGCCCCCAGGTACAGGCGGCAGCTGCGCAGGTTGAGCTTCTTCCATCCCTAATGGGTATTTGTACAGTCCTGGTACGAGCATCCTCTAGAAATCAGGCCTGGGGTGGAAGTTGAGAGGTCTGAGTTTGTTTCTAATGTTGCTTTAGTCCGTGCTGAAGGGACAGCCCCTTGATTTTAAATATATTAATTAACACCTATCTGAATTAATGGCTTTTTTTTTTTGAGAGTGTGTATGTTATACATTAAAACCTTTAACGAGAAGCAGCTTGATAAAAGAGAAATATTCAGTGATGTTGAATTTAAGTGGGGGGAAGGCCATGCCATAGGTTACTCAATGCAGTGCTTTTAACCTACAGGCACGTTACCGGAGGAAAGGTAACTCTTACTTTTTTGACTTGTGCTTTTTTCGAGATCGGTCGGCAAGTTGCTACCCACTCATCTGACTTTTTCCTTTCCTTGCTAACAGAAAAGCTTGCAGAAGCTCAGCGCAGGTTTACTACTCTTCGGACTGAGTTACAGTCAACGTTGGATGCACAGAAAGAAGCCAGCGGGGCTTCCACGCTGCAGCGGCGCAGAAAGCCGGTCTTCCACCTGTCCCATGAAGAGCGTGTCCAGCACAGGAATATCAAAGATCTGAAATTGGCCTTCAGCGAGCTCTACCTCAGCCTCATCTTACTGCAGAACTATCAGGTACCTGCAAAAAGAGGTGGTTTTACAAAGCCACGTGTGTAAAGGGCTCTGTGCTTTGTGTATCCTTGAGTTGCCTCATTCAAACCAGTTTTTTATTTCTTTTTTTTTATTTTGGGCTCCCTAAACATTTTTAACGAAAAGGCAGATGCCTAGCAGCTAGCAGCCTACGCCTTCTTGCTTTTTGTTGAGCTAGAAATGCTAAGCTGACCTGCAGAAGGACCTTCCTCCTTCTTCCTTTTCTGGGCTGGCTGACCCCAGCACCCTTGGCCCAGGTGTGGCCAGAACATGCAGTCGCATTGAGACCTCCTTCTTCTGTAGCGTGTTGTTCTATGCAGGGCTGGAGCTGGCAAGTTGGGGAAGAAGCTCTTTTATCTAGTGTTTTTAATGAAACTTGAAATGCTAACATACTGTTTCCTCTTGGCGTTACCATGGTAGTGACTGTGACCTTGCTATATCAGAATTTCTTGTTAAAACATCCATTTAAAAAGAAATGTTTTTAATTCTGTAGGATACAGGCGCGTTTGCCTTGAAGTATGAAAAAACCAAATCTTTAGTTGTACTTGGATTTCTGTCATGAAAGGCCATGGTAAATATTGCAGACACTGATTCTGTTCCAAAAACCTTGAAACAAAAATCTAAAACTGTTAAGATCTTTTTTGCGGGGCTAGCTCGTTAGTGTTAAATACTTTGAAATGCTTTTAAATGTCTTACTGTGAGAGTTTTTAGCTTGTTAAATAAGAGTGTTTGAACTTAAATTCACTACATCTGTATTTAGATGTACCAGTGCTGTACTGGAGAATTTTACTAAACAAAATTCACCGTAAGAATTACTTGAATACTACTCTCCAGTACGGACAAAACTTAATTCTTCCAGAATTCTGAGTGTTTGTGCCTCTCCTAAACTGATGTTATGTCTTTGAGCACGTGTCTGGAAACTATGAGTTTCTCAATAAAGCCCTCTAACTGTTAGAGATAGTTTCTAATTCAAAGTCCTGGGGAAGGTAGAATCTCTGTAGCTTTTCATGAATGGAGCGTAGCAGTATTGCTTGCTACGATTTCTTCACTTTTTTTTTTTTAAAAAAAAAAAGAAAGCTCTTACCATTAGTTACAAAAACTCACTTCTGAGGCTTGATGAAGAATTTAAATAAGGGATGACATAGGTCATTCCTTTGGAAAATCTTTTCCTACTATTCATCAGTGAAGAAAGGCATCTTGCACACTTATATTTTCATTACCGTAAGTCCAGGTCCATTGTATATATACTAACTATTGATGTAAAAACCATCTGGATTTGATAGCTTTCACATTTTCCAAAAGGAGCAGAGCTTCTTTCTACAATGTATCCTCAAAGAGAGAATGAGAAAAATTAGTTCAAATTGGTCTTGAAGTTGAAGACAAGGAATACAAGTACTAAAACAGACATAAAGTGAAATCCCAGAAAAATACCCTTAATCACTTTTGAACTTAGAATATAAGAACTAGGAATATTCAAGCTCTTGCAATTTTGTAGAAGAAAAACAATAACCTGGTGGGAAGATGATGTACCTGAGGCTTTCATGTAGGAGGTAAAGTGAAGTCAACAGCAGCATTATAACTATCAAACTATGGCTTTGATGAAATGCTGAAGACTTGAGTTGGGTTACTAAGCGAGGAAAATCCATGTGAAGTGAATTCCTCGGTCTCTTAGCAAGTGTGAAAGTTGTGTACGTTCATTCCCAAGGTATACAAACCAAACGTCAAGTGAAACTATATGTTGTCTCCATGGCAGCTGTTACTGTTTAAACCAAAGTTTAAACTTCTGATAAAATTAATTTATTGCTAACAGCAATATATCATTCTAGACTGTGTACATATATAAATAAATTTATTTGAAATACTGTGTTTTAGAACAAACAAATCTTGAGAAATTAAGTATATAGTATTTACTTACATATATACTGTATACAATATAGTACATTCATGGGGCAAATAATGGAGGCTGAATTGGTCTTACTAAACTGCTATGCATTTGCCTTGCTGGTGCATTTCCTAATACACCTGTATATGAGCAAAGATTTTTGAGTCCACTCTTTGATTCTACTTGCTCTTGCATTATATTATTGTGCAAGTTGCACTGTTCGGGTTTTTTTTTTTTTCCACCTTTAATGACAAAACATACCATTAGTTGCTTCACTTCAATGGATTTGATTAGTATCCAGCAGAAATAGACGGCAGGCTTGGAGAAAGCCCCTTGCCAAATAAAAGCATTGCGAACAGCAAGGATAGCAAAACATCTGACTAGGTAAATGATGTTTGACTGTTCTGTTTCACGGTTCCCTCACTGCGTGTTCCTTGTCAGAAAGTACCGCTGTAACCAACAGTGGTTTTATCCTGCACCAATTTGAGGTTGCAGAATTTTTGCAGCCAGGGGATGAAATGCTGCTGGAGAGGTTCTAGGGTGCCTGATGTAACCATGCCCCAACTGGGCAAGGCACACCAGAGTTAGGCTGTTACTGCACACATGGCAGATAATGTGATTTTTAGTGCAGGCTACAGACAAATCTCTGACCAAAATCATTGTTTTGTTGCTATTTTTCATTTCAAATTTCTGAAATAGTGATCTGCTCTCCCTGGGGTGGAATGCTGGCTTTTCCAATAGAAAGTAATTAAAGTCTCTTGTCTGCAATAATGCAGGTTGTTAATGCATTGGCTTCCTGCTCCTGTCTCCCTAGCCTCATTTCCCCACCTATATGGTAGGGGTCTGGTATTAAATCACTCTAAGCGTAATTAGATTGAAAATAATTTCAATGAGTAGTTGGCGCCTCTCCCCAGGGCATTGGATTTTGCTATTTTCTCCGTTTTTCCTTCTAAGCTACTTTCTAAGCTTTGTTAGAAGTGAATCTTGCCATGGTCTGTCTGCGTTTCTGCTGTTGCTTGAACGAAACGCTGAGTCTTTTGAGTGGTATTTTCTGTATAATGAAATGCAGGATTTAAAATGCATCTTTTCACAGTAGTTGCCTATAGTGTGATGAGCTTTGCCTGTCTTAGTTACTGTGCATTAGAAGAGGGTTGGGTCAGGGCTCATATGTAACTTGAAAATCAACCGTTAATTCTTATTTTAATGCAGCATCGTGTGCTTATCTCGACAGACTAGGGAGTTACATCTCCCACGCCTGCAAGCCTAAACTAGTTTTGCAGTCATCATGCAATGTACTCTGTGGAAAAGGATGCTGTTATGGAGATGCACTTGTCTGGATTTAATGTGCAGCATTTAAAACTTGTGAAAGTTTTGTGTTCTCCAGGGATTTCCCTTCTATAATGCGCTTATCTGGAGAATTTGACTTGAAACCAATGTAAAGTTCAAAGAAACTAGAAGTCAGTAGCCGAGCCTTTTCAGAAGGGAAAACCCCTTGAAGGATTTGTAACGGTAGGACAAAACATAGTCTTTCTGCAGTTTTATGTTTTTGTTAAGAGCTCATTACAACTACTGCTAATCCAGGGACCACTTCCGAGTTGCAGTACATGGGACATATGTGGTAAGGTGTACCCAGACAGAAGGAGCGTGTCTTGAAATAACCTAAAGCATACAAGCTTTGAGTATGTCCACAGGTTATTTATCTTCAGTGAGATATCATCAGGAATGTTGTCACTTCCTGCGTTGAGGAGGAACGTGGCAGTGATTTGACTTTTCAGGGAACATGAGGTTTAGGTAGTTCCCTGCAAATAAGTTACCTCTTTTTATGCCCTTGAGTCCCACATTTTTTTCTTTTATTTGCAAGGCATATGTATTACTTCTAATAAAGTAATAACTCAAAAACTTCCTGACAATTGATGCAATAATTTTGATTCTTCTCATTAACTATTCCTTTTTCGCTAGCACTGGAAATATAACCATTTAACTTTCTTGGGAGCTGACTGAGGTTAAAAGCCAGTAACTGTTTTTCCTCATCTGCAGAACCTGAACTTCACCGGCTTCCGCAAAATTTTAAAGAAACATGACAAGAACCTGGAGACGGCGCGGGGGGCAGAATGGCGGGTGGCCGAGGTGGAGGTGGCACCCTTCTACACCTGCAAGAAGATCAACCAGCTTATCTCCGAAACAGAGGTAAAGATGCTAGTCTGGGCACTGCTCCTCTTCTAACTATCTTTTCTTGTTCACTACTGATTCCTACTAGGTTTTGCCCTCTCTATAGCTTGTATTCACCACCAAGACAACCATTAATTGATTTTTGAAATGCTACTGATTTCTGGCACTGCTTACATAAATTTGGGTGTGTTCTTTTCAGCTGGTAACTTTTCACTCTGAAAAGCTCACGCCGGGTTAGCTTGTATTGTGTAGTAACGTGATGCAGCGTGGTGAGCTTTTCGTATATTTATTACTGTGTATTAGAAGAGTATTGAGCCAGGGCTCAAACGTAACTTTGAAATCAGCTGCTTTTTGTGTTTTCTTTTAATGCGGTACCGTGTGCTTATCATTAGAATGACCTTCTGTGATGTATATCTTTATCTCCGTAGGAAGTGGTGACCAATGAGTTGGAAGATGGAGACAGACAGAAGGCTATGAAACGTTTGCGTGTTCCACCCTTAGGAGCAGCTCAGGTGAGAGACTGAGTTATGTAGCGAATCTGCTTCTCCAGCTTGTCGAGGTACCAAATTAGATTCAACATTTGAACAAAGTAGTGAAAATAATTGATGTGAGCATGCTTCGCTAATTGTGAGTGGGGCATGGTCACATAATCTGCTTTAGTTCCGGGAGATTTGGAAATAGCTTACTTACTATTCCTAATGCATGCAGACAAGGTAATGAAGGGATGAGATAAACAGTAAAAGGAAATTTGTGCTAATAATAACATATGCTTAGTGTTTGTGTGGTCTGGAATATTTTTCAAAGGGTGTTGAGATGTGCAAGCTCTGTTTCAACACAGCAACCACATAGGCAAGAATATTATGTAGCATTTTCAGTTTAAAAAAAACTCACTTCAAGAGGAAGAGTGTGATCCGATATCAGAACATTGTATCCCTGATCTTAAATTTAATATGAAAATTAATCTGACTTTGATCACCTGTTTAGCCTGCCTTAATTCCACTGTTGCTTTGTTCACAGCCTGTACCGGCCTGGACTACGTTCAGGGTTGGATTGTTCTGTGGGTTGTTCATTGCACTGAACGTCACTGTCATACTTTCAGGTAGGTATCTTTGGCTGCACCCGTTTGTCAAGCCCTGGTATGGATATGTTCTCATCACGTAGTGAGGGCCTGGAGCTGAACTGGGTTTGTCGGGATGTGCTGGTTTAAATCAGTCTGAGTCAGATCCCACTGTTGCGAGTTACTAGTTCTGCTCAGAAACATGTCGTGAGATGTTAGATACGCAGATTTTTGGACTGTGAACGTATTATGGTTTGTTCTCCTGGTTTCCTCCTTAATCTTTGAGGAATATTCTTGGAGGTACAACGTCCATCTATAAAGCCAGATTTCTGTTATCATTCTGTCAGCGCACAGCCCTCTCCTGCTTTAGAGAGCTTCTCATAGAACTTAAGTTTTGCATGGTACTGACTCCCTACAGAGAATGAGACCAGACATAGAGCCATGTGAGCATCATGCCGCTCAGGACATTTTCATGTAGAAATTTCTAGGATTTCAATGCCTGGTGCCTATTAGTTGAATTAATTGATTTTTTTCTTGTTGGCAGATTTTGGCAAGATTGTTTAAAAGCTACAATAAATTATTGCATATCTCAGGCCTGGGTTTTATTCTGCTTTGCACCTTCTGAGTTTGGACTCTGATTAGAGTAAAAGCCATGTTAGTGCTGTAGATCCAGATACAGCGCTTAATTACAAGCGGCTTTACTAATTGTGTCTGTGATTTCAGTAGTGTTGTAACTTGCTTAAGCAGTACAAAGGAAAAGGCTTAACAAATCATCATACGAGCTCTTGCATTAGGGAAAGCCCATGTCTGTGTTTTTGACTTAAAAGAATTTTTAATCAGATGTTTTTGTAATTGGATCCAGCCATCTCTTGGGATAGAATTCCTCCGTTTGAGAAGCTGTTTGCAGTGCTTTCCTTTTGGTTTTGCTGTGGTAGAGGCAGAAAGTTCACCCTTCTGTGTGAAGGGTCCGTTTAATGTGTGTAAGCTGTTCTTTATTCATCGTATCTTTTTTTTCTGTAGCTTACATGCTTGATCTCTGTGTGAGATGCAAATACGATTGAAGCCAGTTGTTTGCTTTATCTCTCAGTATTAAGAATGAAAAAGTGAAACAGTTGTGAGAATGAATTCATAAAAATGGTTATATCTCTGAAGCAGATGTTACTAAACTAGTGTGAATAATAGGTATGTTTGTATCAGCAGACATGATCTGGTATCTGTACGTTACTTCAGATATTGGGTAAAAACTGTATTCTAACTGCAAAGTGGTTGTTTTTAATTGGATATTAGTTTGCTAACCCCTATGATACTTTTGCCAAATTGTTTTTATGATTTGATTGACCAAGATAGGATTTTAGTGTTGTATGTGTAGAATCTGTGAAACAGCATTAGAACATGACTTCTAATAATAAATCACTTCTGTACCGCCTAACTTTAAAACTGGAACAGCACCATTTTACAGAGATGAGTTCATAATAACTTGGGGCCTATTAAAGACTGCAAATGCTACAGGTGGATCCCACAAGGATGTCGCTTTAAAGGATACAAATTTTGAGGCCTCACTGTTTCTGTGTCAGCTTTCCTAGGTGCCAAGGTAGTGTGTAATTGAGGTTGAAAGTTCATGGAAATGGGCATGTGCTTTATTAACTAGAAACCTATAAGATTTAGTGCTACATCTCAAGACTCTTGTTGCAGTAGTACCCTGTCTCTTGTTTGAGAATTAAGCTGTGATGCCATTGGGCTTGTTACCAGGGTCATCTTCCTCTCTGAGCACCTTATTCAGAGCCTGCGCTTGTTGAAGGCATGAGTTGATCATGTGTCACCTACCTGCTGACTCTAGGAGGGGACTTTGCTTGAATGGGATTTAAGTGGAAACAGTATATGAATAGAAAATCTCTTTGCCTTGGTGCTGTAGTACAGAGCGCTGGACTGGGTCACTCCGGTTTGAGACCTCGTACACCTTTGCTGGGCGCTTCCCTGCAAGCGGGGTCCTTGAGGGTCTTCAGTCAAACTGCTCAGCTGTGGTGAAGAAAATGGTTCATTTAGGAAACACAAGAAGTGAATCAAATCTAGCCTCTGCACTGCGGAAGCGAAGCTGGATAGGGTCTTTGTATCAGAGGAGAGAATATAAAGAAATGCTTTTAGCTTCTGTGTGTTAGTATCTCACCTGCTTGTACTGTTCAGTATCTGCTTTTTCTCCAGAACCAGCTGCTGTTCCACACTGCAATTATGGTCCTCTACTATCCTGAGAGTCCAGAAATAAGATTAGCGAGCATTAGCTATGGAAGTAATATCAACTGTGTTCACCTCAGGATAAATCTTTGTCTGGGTTTTCTCTCTCAAGCAGCACATCCATCCTATTGTGTCTGGTCATTTCTTATTCAGTATTTTTGGGGCTACTCTGTCCTGTTTGGAAGCATCTCTCTTGGTTTTGTCTACAGGTCATTTCAGATTAAAATTTGAAATGCTGCTTTTCCAATTCCATATTTAAGACTCATTTCTTTAAGCTTCTTCAGAGTGTCTGTCGTTTCTGTCCAAAATTTGATTCTATTTTGCCTGAAGCCAATAGTCACTTTGGGTTTTAAATTTAAAGCAACAGTTCTTGAGTCATTGTTCCTTGCCCCGTTTTCCTCCATAATTTTCTGTAGTATAAAGTATACATGCTGAACACATGAAACTTCTTATGGATGTGCTTTCTCTGAAGAAAAGTTTGGAAAACGTGGGGCTGTAATTTAGCCAGGAAGGTTTGCGGGAATAAATTATCAGCATCAATTCTGTAAAACTGCGCATTCTTTTTTTTCCCTTCTTAAAAAGCATGTGGGTGAGAAACACTCGATGAAACTGAAGTTGAGCGTTCAAGTAACTGTATTTTATTTGTGCTTTTATCATAAAACCCATACCGGGCAACGAAGGGACAGTATTTTGCAAAGGGGCTTGTGCTAGAGAAAGCTGCTGCTGTATAAGGCTGCTTGTTGGTTGAAATTAATCAAATTTGTTTCCAAAACCATGAAGACTGAACAAAGGAATCAACAGGCTTTCCAGTATTGCTGCCTTATGTTGGATTTTCTGTTTGGGTGCGGCTGGATATTATATTGCTAGTTATGAATATGTATTACATTACAGTTGTATTGAGTTCAGTGATTAGGCACAGTTTAGCATTGTTTTAAATGCTGTAAATGGTGCTTCTTGGTTTTGTGGGGAGCTGAAGTATTTGTGTATCTGTCTGTTGGGATTTAATCTCCATTAAACCAGAACATTTCAGTGCGTATGGTCACAATTTATGCTAGTGCTGTCCCTCGTGCCTGTAGTGTGCGACAGGGGACATGAGATGCTGCTAATGACCTGACCACAGCAGCCGGAGAGTGAATTTTCCCCAGAATACTCCTAAATCCTCTGACAGCCTAGGCAAAAAGTCCTCCACTTGCTGGAATATGCAGGTGCGTATGAGCATACCCCGTTTTCACGGGGTATAGCCGAGCATCTGAGCACCGGCATAAATCAGTGGAGCGCAGGTTTGCTTTGTGACATGACTTGTGCTATCGCTAAGGTAATTTAATTTTTGTCTTTGGCAGGTGTGGCTTTTATAGATGGACCAAATGTGTGGCCACTGGTGAGAATCTATCGAGGTGGCTTTCTCCTGATAGAATTCCTCTTTCTCCTGGGTATCAACACATATGGCTGGAGACAGGCTGGAGTGAATCACGTCCTCATCTTCGAACTCAATCCCCGCAGCAACTTGTCCCATCAACATCTCTTTGAGGTAAACAGAATAGACTGTAGGAGTGGTTGAGCTGTGCGGCATATCAGGAGGATAAACCCTGCACCGTTTCCTGGCAAGGAGTTCTAATACAATTAGAAGAGGAAGTTGCTGAAGTCTGATTAGATTACAGGATTGAGCACTGCTCTCCCTTTTCTTATAATGAGAATTCATTGTAGGTTTCCGAGCTATATTTTCATAAGGTACCTCTGCTTTTTTTCTTTCTTTCTGTAGATTGCTGGTTTCCTGGGGGTTTTGTGGTGCCTGAGCCTGCTGGCATGTATATATGGTAAATTCACCTACATCCCTATGCAGGTGAATCCACTCATCTTGTACGGCTTCATGTTGCTTTTTCTCATCAACCCTACCAAAACCTTATATTACAAGTCCCGTTTTTGGCTGCTCAAACTGTTGGTAAGTCTCAAACCTGATTTAAATAAATGAATTTTTAAAAAATGCTGACTAGTAGCAGTTAAATATATACAAGCGTCACTAATCTTCAGGAAAGAGAAATGCTTATACCACAGTGTATTCACAGAGCAGACCTGATAAGGTATTGACTGCAAATGGTTGTTGAGCATGGGTTTACAGAAGCAAACTTCTTGCTTGTACCAGTCTATCATTATCGTTGTACTGCAGGTAGCTACTTGTTAATCCTCCTATAGACAGCTGTGTACGCACTTTTGCACGTATAGAAACACTGGGATATCTTTGCTTGTTTTTCCTTAATGTAGTGAAACAGTTTGATTAGGGTTAGAGTGCTCTAAGGCAAGGCTGCATGGATGCTCCTCAGCCCAAACTTGGGTGAGTGCCAAAATTGAGAGGGTTCACTGATGGAGAGGGAAGCCATGCAAAGGTTACTGCTTTTAGAATTATGTTCATGGGTGGTTTTTTTTTTTTTTCCAGCAAATCTGTTTGTGGTCTTAAACTATTTATTTTAGACCCAGCTCCTGTTTTCTAAGTAAGATAAATCTGGTAAATTCAACATAAATATGCGTGCTACTTCAGTGTTCCAGTTATAGGTGGGAGCTCCAAAAGAACAGTTTTCAAACTTGTTGGATGACTTATCAGTTTCTTCCCAAATGGCCGTTTCACACGTTCGTCCCCACCCTGTACGCCCTTTTAAATTGACTTTAATCAAGTTGGTTCCCTCAACACCTTATTCTTGCTGGAACTGCTCAGAGAGCATCAGGCGGAAGATGGTTTGGCTGACTGGAGTTATTTGTAGAATCATTTTAATGCCAATTAAAACAATTAACTTTATCTGGAACATGACAAAGATGAAAACGTACAATCATGCTTCAAGCGTGTGTGCAGGTATGCACACAGCTAGTTAACCTTTGTGCACTTACCTCTGTTATTTGATTTGCTAGCTTACTACTATTTCATTTTCTTCCTTTTTTTGCCTTTCAGCATTCCAACATCTCTCATAGATGTACCTTTAGTCCCACGCCTCATTAGTCTTACTGCTGTCCCTTGGTGCTAGGGGAAGCACTGGAAGTGCTCTAACTGTGTGAGCAATATCTGTGCTAATTTACCTAAATATCTTAACAGGGTAAGATTCTCAGTCTTCACAGAGCTCTTAGGCAGTTTCTAGTACCTGCTGTATCCCAGCTATCTCTAGACTACGCTGCAGTCTGCGATACAGGCATACTTTTGAGTGTGCAGAGGCCAATTCCCAAAGTCTCCTGGGGGAAAAAGGCTTCATCAAAATGCAAGATCACCTTAATGGTGGAAAATGACACAGTACTTCTGACTGTGTGTAATGCGGAAGGGGGAAGGGAAAAAAAAAGAGGCCAGACAAACCACATAAAGAGTAGCTGTTAGGCTTTTTTAATTTTTATTGTATGTAATTGGCCAGCTGGGTGTACTTTATTTCTCCGCGCGGTTGCCAGCAGCTATCTGGGTGAAAGGCGCTTTAAATAGCGCAGTTCTTAGAACTGTGCTTTTCACACAAATTTTGGTTTGGTGAGCGTTTTTCTTCACATGCTTGATATGTTTCATTTCCAGTCAAAATGAAGTCTGACATATCGGGTGTAGCAGAGTGTTACTGGCACCTTCAATTTTTCTAGAACCAAATCAGGAGGATACTTTAGTGTGTTGTAGCATTTCCTGATGGATCTTGGAGGCTTATTGCATCCACTCATGATCATCAACAACTGTTTGTTGGTACTGATGAGTGGGATCTCTTTTGCTAATCCCTGAGGGACTGCAGGTTACATTGAAATTGATTTTCCTCTGAGTGAAAAAAGTTATTTAGCCTGTAGTAAGTTTAATTCCCATGCCAGGCTCTTCTTTCTTGCCTGCGTACTTAGGTGAGTGTTCTTTGCCCCTTTGCTGCCGGATGAGAAGCCCATGAGTAGGTTTGTGTAGGCTGAGGAGAGCGGCTCACCGGGAGGAATCGGATCCGAGCGCAGGGGGATGGCACAGTGTCTGCATGCCCACACTCTCTGCAGGGCGCCGAAATGGCGAAACAACTGCAGGGAGCCTGTCTGTGAGAGGTGAAAATCTAGGAAGTGTTTAGCTCAAATGTCTACTGCCTCAGCACTTATTAAAACTGCAGTAATCAGCACCAGGAAGTCTGTGCTTGGGTTGTGGAACTGTTGATATATAATTGCAACACATTACTTGAAACCGAGGTTCAACTCCAGCTTTTGGTATTTTATGACTTTATTCTTGGGGTCCGTCTTCACTGGGCGACGTTGCAGACACTTCTCAGCTGGGAAGTGAGGAGTTGCCTGTGGTACCTGCCAGCAGGCAGTGCCCTCCGCTGCCAGCACCCTCTGGTAGCTGGGCTGCAACTCCAGCTGTGCCCAGGCAGCGTACGGCACCACTCGGAAACCCCACTGCCTGATGTGTCGGGTTAGGAGGGTTCAAATGGCAGCTCAGGTTCTTGAGGATAGTTGACTGAGATACCAGTACCTTGGCGAGGCTACATACATATCTGCTGACTCGTTGTCTGCTCTAACCTTTAGGTGGAAACTTTCTACTCTCTTAAAAGTTTTATGCTGTCATTGGGTAGTGTCTCTCCCTAAATTAAATAACAATGTGGATTTTATTAGTTTCTTCTTTTTTTTTTTTTCTTCCCAGGGAGATCTATCTGTAAAGCTGTTTTCATGTTTCATTTGCTTTCATTGGTCTTTGTTTCAGAAAAAAATGGCCTGAAACACATAACAAGTATCAGGGAGAGTTGGTAAAAAGGACTATGTGCCTTTTGAAAAGGAAGGCTGGTGTGCCTTCTCTACGTCTGCAGGACCTGTTCTGCAGCTGGACTGCTTTAAGGACAGACCTCCCTAACGGCTGGCCCTGTTTCAGCCTTTGTAATAGGTGCTGTCTTATGTGAGCACGGTGCTTTCTGGGTGAAGATCCATATCTGCTTTATGCCACTAAATCTTAATCCCCTATTTGGCTTTGAAATTTAGGACCAGAGCCTTAAATTGGCATTACAAGCTGATGGGAATGTGTCAGTCCTTTCCTGGGTTTCTGGAGCTGTGTGCCCTTTAAGTTAATAAGGAGAGCAATATAAAAGATCAGTGTTAGCCTGTGCTTTCATTAATTTAAAGGTTCATAAATCTCCGAACTACAGGATGGTGCTGGCTCTTTGAGAAATTGGCTGTTAGTAACTATAACTAACCGGGTAGAGAGAGTTGTAATCAAAGGTAATGGACCATGAAAACTGCCTGGTTTGGAAGTAGCAAAACTGCTGTTAAGGCTTAGAGGGGAAGTGGACTGGGATTGAGGGGGAGCCTAATTGACAGTCAATAGGATTTCCTCTGCCCTTTCTTTAACGCTTTCCCTGCTAGAGGCTTTAGGAGATCCAGCAGTAACAATCTTCGTTCTTACAACTTCTAACATCAAAGAACAACTAATGTGTTAAGTAAACCAAGCAATCATCAGACTAATGGCTATGCTGAGGGTCTATAATCTAACTGACATTAAGTGTGAGGGAGAAGGTAAGTGTGGAAGATGTCGACAGACATCAAAATGATGATCAAAATGAGGAGCACCAGAGAAATGGAGCCGTGTAGAGCTCTTCCACGGAGACAAAGAGTTTCTGTCAAAGAGCTTGGTTGGAGGAGACTGGGCTCTTCTGCTAGTAAATACACAAAAAGGTGGGGGGGGGACATGAATAGTTGTATACAGGAGGAGGAAAGCAGGAACATTATTCGCACTAAAAGTGAGCAGACAGTTATCTTTTCTGTCAGCAGGAGCAAAAGGTCAGCAATAAATCTTCAAGCATTTCTGTTATTTCCATATTTGTTCAATTCTGTGATGTCCTGCCACTGCATTTAGATGTCTTTGATGCTACGTCATGAATTATTCCTTTTTTTTTCCCTGACAGTTTCGAGTGTTCACTGCTCCCTTCCACAAGGTAGGCTTCGCAGATTTCTGGCTGGCTGATCAGCTCAACAGCCTGGTCGTGATACTCATGGATCTGGAATACATGATCTGCTTCTACAGCTTTGAGGTTCAGTGGGAGGACAATGCTGGACTTCTGGCAAATACAGGTAGAATAATGCTGACGACCCATGCAAACGCGGTGAAAATGACCTGAAAAACACTGAGCAAGGCAACTTCATAATCATCTATCTGTTTTGAAGAGGGCTACCGGTGACATAGGAAACTAAAATAATTGGCATTTCTTGTAAACACAGCATTAGAGAGATTCTCCCCTTTCTTACTTCCATCCAGAGAAGTGGAATTTCACATCAGTGTTAATTTCCTAATCTAGTCTTTTGTCCTGACTTGTATATTCATCAATGAACATAGGCACAGCACTACTTGATTGGAAAGAGAAATTCATTTTCCTGGCATTGTTGTTTTGTTTCATAGTGGCTTAACCATGTATTTGCTTTTAGCCTGTTCCTGTTGCTCAGCATGAAAATGAGTTGCTTGAGCTTGTTGACCACAATTTTCTGTGCTGTAGCCTGCTTCTTACAGGCTCCGTCACGGTGCCCTAAAGCAAGAGAGATTGGAGAAGTTTCCTCAGAGCTTGTTAGTGCCACCCCGTATTCAATTAGAGTTTGATGCTGTGATGCCGGGTTGTGCCTGCTCTGTCTCTTCACTCCTTTGTAGCCAGAAGAATTGCAGAGCTGGCATATGAATTTTGACTTCGGCCTTCCCAGTGGTGAAATCGTACCTGTCTCCTCCTGGACTGGGCTGTTGTCTTTCCATTTTAAGCAGTGACTGCTGGCAAATCATGTTGTCTGATGGTTTTGACAGTTGCTGAAAGAATTTGCAGTATGCTTCAATAAGCATCAGTGTTCACTTTGTTCTTCCAATCTGTCTGATTTTTCTCTTCCCTTTAAGACCGTGTTGCAAGTAATTAAATATTTATTTATTAAAAATAAAATAAATAAAGCAACTGAGTGGATAACAACTTGCCTTCT
>NW_009650188.1:4426230-4443472 GCF_000708025.1 Charadrius vociferus | reverse complement strand
TGGAATGATAATGCAGTGCTTTAGGATAAATATCAGCTAATAATTGTCTCCATTAGTCTGAATAAGAAACAAGTGTTTTTTAGTCAGTGAGGTGCTTGGTTTATATGTGCTGAGCAAGACAGCATGCTTGGGGGTTCCAGGCAAAGCTGGTGTTTTCTTGGTCATTTCCTCAATAAAAAGGCAGCTTTCAAACATCAGGGGTGTGACATGATGTTATGTTGGTGTAGTTGCCTATCATCCCAGTTGTTGAAGCCAGGGCTATGCCCTGGCTTTGCTTTTTTTAAAACAAAACAAAAGCAAACAAACAAACAAAACCCAAGACAAACAAAAAAACCCCAAACACATAGTGAAATATGTTTTTCTTATTACAACATACAAGAAAAATGGGTCAAGGACATCTCAGGCAAACTGGCCTTTTTGAGCTGTCCTGCAGAGTTTGGAAATGCTCTCCCATTTATGCACAAAAATTCAGTGTCAAAGGCCTTTTGTAATTCCATCCTTAATTTGATTATTCACAGTACTGCCAAGAGCACGAAATAAATGTAAAAATAGATTATTTCTAATCTTCTTGCATGTTAATTATACTGGCAGCAGTGGAAGAGTTAGATGATGATCTGACTGGATGTGTTATTGATGTCATGTCACCTGAATACCTCCGAGATTAAGTAAAGGGCTTCAGGATACTTTCTGGTGATGAGCTTCTCACTGTTCTGGATGTGTTTGTGTGCCTAAGTACAAGACATTGATGGGGAATTGCTGTCAAGTCAAGTGATATTACTCTTACAGAAAGGAAGATGATAGGAGTTCTTAAATTGCTGATTCTTTGTCTCTGAAACTTTTTTCTTGCAGATAATCAGATTTGTTACAGCTACTCCTACGGAGTGAGAGCAGTTGTCCAGTGCATCCCTGCTTGGTTGCGATTCATCCAGTGCCTGCGCCGTTACCGTGATAACAAACGGGCCTTTCATCTGGTTAACGCTGGAAAATATTCCACCACCTTCTTCGTGGTGACATTTGCAGCCCTTTACAGCACTCACAAAGGTATCGGTTATTTCGGAAAACCCTTTGCAAGTCATGGGATTTGCTTTTTACATGGGAGAAGCTCAGAAACATTGAAACGTCCCATTGAAACATGAACTTTTGTCTTTTTGGCACCTGTGAAACATCTCAGTGGAAAGGCAAAGGCCTGCCTAGCTTGCAAAGAGTATTTTAAGATCTTCTTTTAAGAATTTTTCACGTACCTAGTCTGCCTAGAACTGCACTTCTGGAGTGTGAGAGAGAATTTTCAAGTTTCTGTCTTGAAAGGGGAAAACTGAAATACCTGTCAGTTTTTGTTGTGAAGGGAGGTTGAATGGGAGATGTATAAGGAAAGGGTAACATAGGAAATACTTCTCCCTTGGCATTTGTGAATAGCTAACCTGGACCATCTAAATTAAGTCAATCCATCGTTCCTGAATGTGGGGAGATGTGCTCGGTGCCGAGAAAATGCCCTCTCTGGATTTTTCCTGTGTGCTCTTATCCATGTTTTTTCTGCAGCTGGTAGGGAGTTGTTTCCAATCCATTTAACTGCAGATTGAGCTCTGATCCCTCAAGTTCCCCATCTCCCTGGAAACGACAATTACTCGATTCTGCTCTTGTTCTGAAGGAAAAAGCTTTTAGTTTCTGCACTTCAGGCAGTCGCCCTGCCTTTCATTGTTCTGAAGTCCTAAAAGCTGTATTCTTTTATTTGAAAATATATGCCTTCTATATCTCCAGAAATTAGCAACCGCACACGCTCGTGAGCAATTACTTATCCTGAAATATGATTGTGGCGGGGCAGGGAGAAGTGTTCAAGGCAAGCTTCTGGTTAACATACTGGTTTTATGGAGGGGTGGCAGGGTTATTAGAAACCTTCCTGTGGCCAAGAAATGGCTGTTTTGACGTAGCTGGGCCTGAAGTCACACCAGTAATGTTTGTCAAGCCTTGCATTTTAACGGCAGAGAAGTGCGTTGGTGCAAGCTGGCTGAAGGCTGGAAGTCAGGCGCTCTGTTTCTGGAGGTACACGCAAACCTGGTGTGGGAGCATCGGTGGTGAATGCAGCGCCTGGCCCCTCTGTGCCTCTTCTCCCTGCTGCCGTGTCCCCGGAGCTTGTTCCCGTTTGAACTTGTTTGCTCAGTGACATTCTGCAGTTCTTCAGTTCCAGCCCTGCAGTCCACTTAGTCACCACCGCCAAACCCCGGGATGAGACACATACAGATTGCTTGGCTATAGTCACTGCTTATGTGCTTTTATATACAGTGCCTGCTTTGGGGAGGCTGACTAATGCTCCTCCTTCCTGGGGGGGACACTCTGACAGAGCCTTCTGCAGGAAGGCTGGGGTAGGTTTGGAACCAAGAGGGAAACCAGCATCTGTCAAAATGTCCTGTTGAAGAATTTGACCTCTTCCTACTCCCCTTGAAGTCCGCAGCCGCGCCAGTGCTGTTGACCCTTGTTCTCATTGCTGCCATACATAACTGTTGTCTGCTCTTCAAGTCTGGCAGGGAGTGGGTTGTAATGAGGTGTTTACGAGCCAGGCACGGGGCTTGTTCCAATTGCTGAGAGATGTTCGTGACTCCCAGCTTTTGTCTGTCCAGTTTTGTTAGTAGGAGTCAATAGCATGTAGTTGTTGGTATGGTACAGAAAAATTTGGAAGCTTCATGGGCTTTGGAAATGATACGTTAGCACAGATTTTGGAAATGTCACTGTGCCTCCTGGGCTTGTAGTGGTTTTTTCAGAGGGTGCCTGAAGACCTTGTTGTGTCTTCTCAGCCCTGTCGGCCTATTCCCATCCTGTCATAAATGAACTTTCTATTATGCTGTACCTGTTAAGAATCCAATTTTATCTATGTGCTTTACATAGATTCCCAGTTCTTTTTGAACTTGGAATCAGATGGTCTATAATCAAGTTGTTATGATGTTACTGTTGAAAATAGATGCACTGCTCGCCCACACCTTCTCTGTGTCTGCCTAAGGATAGCAAAGACAAACACCCATCTCTTACCTACAAAACATCTGCTGGGGGCTAGCTGCTTGCTATTAAGAACGCAAGCAGTGACCACAAGAGGTGTCAAATTGGTAAAGAACCTTGCTCCTTAGACCTGCTCTAAATTGCAGTAAGTCACAAACCTGTTAATTGCTGTGGTAACAAGAGTTTTATTTAAATAGTCTTTCTTGCCTGTATTTGCAACCCTATGACTTATACCTCTGGAATGACAGCTTTCGGCTGCCAGGACAAGAGAGTAATTGGTGGCCTTTTCTTGGGAGGTCAGGTAACGTACACCAGCGCCTGTTCTCTACTTGGGAGTCCTGGGGATGTCACAGCCCTCCGAAAAGCCTTGTCTTCCTCCCTTCATTTGAACACTGAAGAATTTGTAGCTGGTCTGTAGGTTTTTCGCTTGCATCTGCCAGCTGTGTGAAGATGGACTGTGTGGCTAGGAGGGTTTGTTGGCATTGAAAGCCAACTAATTCATACAGAGTGCAATTACAGCATTTTTGTGCTGTGTTTTTTGTACGCTTGCTGGAAAACAACTCGAACTAAATAAATGTACAAATGCCAGCTTGTTACGTTTAAGTGATGTATGTTGCTTCTAGTCGTATGTTGGTACTCCTTTCTCCAAACCTGCTGTAGCAAAGGAACCCCCCCAGTAACACAGTGTACTGTGGGCTCAGTTTCCCCAAAACTGCGCTGTTTAATAATTCATAATGCTCAGGCAGTGCATAATTCTGATTCTTTCTTCCCTCAGAGAAGCCATTTCTTTACTTTTCTTCCTTTTGATTTAGATGCAGAATGCAGTTTTCTCTGCTAATTGCAGTTGGGATGTTAGACTGGTAAGATATCAAAATAAATGCTGTTAGGTTTCCTGTCCCAAACTTGCAATCCTGTCGTCCTGGGACAGGGCCAGTTTTACAGCGTTAACTCCAAGCTATCATCTTGATACTCAGATATCATCTGAATTAGTGAAGCTGAAGAGAGAGTAGCTACCCCGTAACATAAGACTGGAGCGGGCAGCGGTTGCGTGGACGAGTGCTGACGCAAGCTTGGAAACACCACCACGTTTCAGGGACGACGGCAGCAACCCAAGGGCAACTGTTGCTGAGCTCCCAAAGGAAGAATTCTCAGTATTTTTGTATCGCTCAAAGGAACGGGAAGCAAAGGCCGCGTTCTGTAAATATAGTCCTACGGGGTATGTTTGCACAGGCAAATGAGGCATATCTGTAACTCTAAGCTACATAGCAACTGGCGTGCGTGCCGCCGGTCCCTGCCCGCTTGCACAGCGGACGAGCAGCAGCCTCTGCCCCCAACTCTTTCCTACATTCGCTTTAACTTCCCCGGCAGCGCTGAGCAACCTTCCCCAGACCCAGCCAACAGAATATCGTATTGCCTTACTTAATCCCTACGGAAACCTGCGTGGTGCTGGGGAAACAAATGATTTAGCCCGAGTCTGCAGCAGAATATTTACCCCAGCTGCAATGTTGCTTTGACACACAACTACTTTTTGCAGCGGTTTCACTCTGTCAAAAGCAGATGTGCTTTCCCTGACAAATGCACTAGTGTAGCTGCTTTCACTTCAGTCCGGGTTATCATAGCGTTCCACAGGGATCCCCTCTTGTATAAAATGTACTTGCATTTAGGAAGGTACGCTGACATATCTGGAGTTGTCAGCCTTGGTTTTGTTCCTCACTCACACCTGGTTCAGGCTTGGTAAGATAGAATTGTTATATTTAGGTGTTCAGCGCTTATGAAAAACACTGCAACTGGTGTTGTGTTGTACCACTCTGAGTGCCGGTTGTTTCTTAAGCTTTTATGCAGGATTTATGCTCCGACTGTATTCTTTTTTAAATGAGATGCATCTCAGTTTTGCTACTGTCTGTCAGTTTTTCTCTTACCTTGTTGCCTTTTGCTCACGTGGTGTCATAGGAAATATCTGACTCGCATGGAATACAGATTTGGCTTCTGTACTTGAAGAACTGAGCTTCTTGAGTGCTTTGTACTCTTCCATCATTTCCCTGTTTTGTGGGATTTGCTGTTTCAGTGTGAGCATTTGTGTTTTTACCTTGGCTTTTTCAGGAACGTGTTACTGAGCTTAAGCACGAGTACTAGGTTAAAATTGGCTATGTGGGATTTTATCCTTTAACTGAAAGGGAAGATTGTTTATGCAAGTCCTCATTGTCAGTTTGATTTACACACCACCTCATTCAATGAAATCCTTGTGGTCTGGGCAGTATCCAGCTATTTATTAACCTCTGAATTATTCCAAAGTTAATCCGTGTGGCCTGGAAACTTGAGTAAGCATCTCTTCTTCCATAACGCTCCCACACCCTTTCCAAGTACTCCAAATAAGACTGCTGAACACTAGCAATCATCGGCTTGGAAGTGCTGTGGGGAGCCTTAGGTCAGCCTAAGATAACGTAACTGCCACACACTTTCTCATTAAACAGCCCAGGAAATTGACAGTAATTAAAAATACAGAAGTTAACTAAATAGGGCTGTCTCTAAAGAGTAGGGCTTCTGTCTGTGTTCTCATCATCGCTTCAGAAACAGGCTTCTCTGATGAACTGATGTGTAATTTGTTGGTGTGTTTTGTTTTTTTTTTTTTAAGCTAGCATAAGAGAAAACTGTGAAACTCCTTGCTTTGCCAAGGAATAGACATATGAACTGTCAAGGCAGGAGTCATCCTTCGATTAATGGGCTTTTGCAGGAAGGTGTTGGACCATCCCTTACTAATCGAGAGGTTCAGCCAGGTCTGACCAGATGAAGATTAATGGGAAATTTACTGCTTTTTGAAAATACAGTGGAAGATTCCCAGGTCTCGTAGCTGCTGCCCACTTCTCATTAATCACGATGGCTTCAGCTGTTACCAGTGGTGATACCAGCTGGCATAACCAACTTCATGCTGGAACAAATCGCTGGTTCTTCCACCACAGCTCCCCTGGGGAGGGGTATGACTTCCAGGTGAAGGATGGTGATGCACAGCAGGAAGGGGGAGAGGGTTGTGGTAACGTCAAGCTGTTGCGCTGGGAGCTGCAGGAGGGTACCTGCTTGCACCTCAGCTCTGCTCTTCTCTGCTGGCTGAAGTACTGGATAGTGGGTTCTGTCACTTAGCCCTTGTTGCTACCATGTTAGAAACTGCAGGGTGCAACCCCTGCGGAGTGAACTTGCTGGTAGGTGGAACAATAATTAACTGTGATCCTAAACGGTTACAGCAGGAGAGGAGAACAAGTTGATGTGAGAACTGGGACTAAAATGACTATTACAGAAATCAGACATCAGTGCAGCAGCTTATAGTACCTCAACTGAGCTTATCCCTTGCGTGTTGATACAAGGTCTCCCATCTCTCCACCTCTTTCTCAGTGCTGGAAGAGCTGTCAGCACTGTGGCAAGCCAGATCGTTTGATTTAGGTGTCACAAGAGCCTTATAGAGTGCTTGCATTGAGCTCGTGAAGTAAAACAAACTTTGTAGTGGGGTTAACTGGCTTTGTTCTTAATACTTGCGGTTTTTGCATGGCTTGCCTTAGCACAGCATACTGGCAGCTCCATCAGGATGATTATTTGGAGCCGAAACGTGCAATGTCTGTCACATTGCTGTAAGCTAGGATGAATTTTTGTCTGAAACCCTGTCATCCCATGCCCAGGAGGCCTTCAGTAATGAGTTGTGTTCATTAGCCAGTCTTTCTGATCCTTTCCATCGGAGCAGCGGCAGTGTCATTAGTGAAGAATTGGAGGCATTGCCATGGGCAAACATTTCCATCCTGGCTTCTGACCTCCTCCCAGCTTTGACGTGGGTCTCTGCAGCACCCTGAGCGAGCCCGGCTTCTCCACGCCAGCTTGTTAGCTCCTCTAATTGCTTAGACACCCATCCTGGTGATGGTGCTTCAGGGTCAAGCTGCTGGGAAGGGTGAGGAGCTCCCTGGTAGGGCTGCGGCAGGACCGCCGCGGCGGAGGTGCTGGCAGGAGCGAGCTCGCTGGTAAGTGAGCGGGGAGCGTCAGATGAGACGGCAGCCTGTGCTCAGCAGGGAGCCTGGGAGGGGGATTTCGGGAACTGCTCCTGCACCCCAAAAGTCAGCACAAATGAGGCATAAAATCCCACAGGGAGATCTTCCCATGCTTTGTAGGTCTTCAAATGTCAAGCGGGACGTTCCCAGTGCTGGCAGCTGTGCCGTGGACGAGAGGCAACCTCGGCACCCTGCTGCTGAGTGATTCATGCGTTCGCTTCTCAGGATTTTAATAGCTGGGATTTGGAAAGTGGACTAATAGTACCGTTTGTATCACTTAATATACTTTAGTGTTAAAGGTGGCCGGAGAAGCGGAAACACTAATGAATAAGGTGTAAGTAAGAAGGATGGCCTACTGATATCTCATTTCATGGGCACTTGAGAGGGGGAAGCCTGACCTTTTTTTAGTGTCACATTTTAAGAAAAGCAACTGACTTTTCGCATCACAGGCGATTTTCCTTTCCAGTGTATGCTGGTCTGGAACTCTTTGGTACTGCAGAAATCTAGGAGACACAATCATCCAGCAGTATTTTTTTTTTAATTCTTATGTTTTCTGGTTGCTATTATATTTTGAAGGAATCTGGTTTTGGATCTAAAAACACAATAGAGGTACCAGATGACATTGTGTCCTAACCCCTAAATTGCCTAGTGAGGGCTCTGATTACCATGCTGTTTATTTCTGATTGTGAATCTGGATATTCTTATTAGTGAGACTGCTGGCCAACGGTTAGATTGGAAACCCCATCCTCATCAAAGTAGCAGTTAAAGATCCCCCAAGAACGCTGCTCAAATGCTAAAGAAGCTGCCAGAAGAAGAATCAGATCAAATCTCAGCTGTGATTGATATACTTCCTCCTGTTTGCAATTAAATAATATTCTTCTGTTTGTGAGATACAAGCAATGAGATTGCTGCGATGTCTTGAAATTAGACACAGCCGTATTGTCCTACAAACCCAATGTAAACCTGCAGAGTATTTTTTAGTCAAAACATGATTTGGGGATTTCCCTGCTCTACAAATGCAGAATCTAACTAGAAGAAGAAATGAGATGTTGCCTCCTGACAGTTCTTCCCTACGCCAATTCTTGCTGCTTTGCTTTAAATTGTGCCCAGAGGCTATAGCAGAGGTTTGCAGAATCTAACGGGAAGGTTGTTCGTACGAAATGGTTGGTATTTGACAAAGCCCATCAGCGCACGATGGCGAGTCCTCCGTGTGCTCCTCCGGGTTATTTGCCTTTTTACCGCATTAAGTCATGGCTCTGCCATTGATCAGCATTAAATAGCGGTACGTGCTGGCTGGGCAGAAAGGCAACACTGCTGCTGTTCCCTCATTAAGATGTATAATTACTGAGGGATCAGTAATACTGCACTTCAAGCAGTAAGGTGTTAGACAAATGCTTTGGGATGTCCTTCTGATGGTAGTTCTTATGTAGATAAGTCACTTCTGGCTGTCACCTCCCTCCCATTGTGTGCTGGGATGGAGTTTAATGGGCACGTGTCCCATCCCTGGGCTAACCCAGTGGCAGAAACCGTATGCTCAGTACTCTAGTGTCTGTGCTTGGCTAGCACACTGTAAATGTATATGTTTTTGTTTTGGTTTTGCTTAAATCTGTGATTGAAAGGCTGGTCATCAAAGGAGACTGAATTTGGCATGTCTTGACCAAGAGGTTTTTAATTGATGCTGGAGGCAGAACTGCTCTGGCTGGGTCAGTTTTGTCTCGTAGCCGGGCTTACCTGACGGTGTTTCTTGATAACCTCATGCTTCTTACAGCTTTTATCACAGCTTTCACCAGCAGCAGAAACCACAGCAAACTGCAGTGGCTGACACACCAGGAGTGCTTATCGAGGGCCATTGTGCTCTTATCCAGATCTTCAATAATACATGGCATTGATTTTTGCTGTGTTGAATAGTATATAGTGTTTACATTCCCCAGAATAATTCAGCAGGGTAAACAGATAGTATTCTTTGAAAGTAAAGTCAATATTAACAGCGTTCAGGATAGTATTTGCTGTCTATCTTTGATGGAAAGCAACCTTTCTCTTGCCTGCGTTTGGAAGGGGCTATAATTTCTGCAGAGTATTATTCTCTCAGAATGCGAGTCCCCTAGGGCTGGCTTTGGGTTCCAAGACATTGTCTATCAGCAATTTTTGCGGGCAGTAAATTCTGCTGCTGCAAGTGCCTTTGGCTGTTTTCTGGGACTGTGGCCATTCACAGCTTCAGTTCAAAGGTGGAAACCTTCCATTATTCATCTAGTTGACTTTCTGGAGCAATTTGTAGGTGTATTTGTGCAGAGTGTCTACTGGAATTGCCTTTTATAGGGTAAACTGAGGATGCTAATGGAAATTTTGTGGTGAAGGTTGCAAATGGCCACTGTAGTACGCTCCTTCCCTTCAACTTTGCAGCAAGCGGAGGTAGCAGGGTGCTGCGAACTTGAATAGCCTCTGACGTAGCTGAACACCTCCACGTTTCAGACATGCTAATGTGAACGTGTATTGAAATCTGCCCATCGGCAGGGAGGGTAAAACTGCACCTGCGAGTTTTGTGCTGACGATGTTTTGTCCTGCACGTGCTATTTTGAATAACTGTGGCTTAGGAAGTTGCTATATGGTGGTGCCCTTTGAAGCATGAAGTAGAAAGGTCCTTTATCCACCCCTTGCTGGGTGGACTGGCAGTTGTGCTGCCAAAGGGTCGCTGCAGTCCATGCGATGTTGAAGACTTGGTCTTTTTTTTCCCTCTTGGAGAGGTTGAGATCTACCAGGTATCCCGAGTGCTTCTCTCATCCTGAGACTATCGCTCTCTAATGGGTTTTGGTGGTTTCTAACACATCATTAAACAAAGAAAAAACAAGGGATGAAACAGTTCTTGCTTAAATAGACCCTGACATCATCATACATATGCGCAGCTATGTATTGCTACTGAAAAACTGGCAGGCCAGGAGCCTCTGGGCAGAATATGAATGCCTTGATTTTCTAGCCCCCTGAGCAGCAGTGAAGAGGGCCACTAGGACCAGCCAGTGGAGATTGAGATATAATTGCTTGCCTAGAGCAGTAACATATTTCTGTACACCAGCTGAATACCAATGAGGACAGAAGGAAGGAAGGTATCAAACAGAATTGCAGGCAGAAGGGAAAGGAGGATAAGTGATTAAAGGAAGGGACTCAAAGGCCAAGGCTGAAGACAATAGACTAGTTCTGATTAGAGCATTTTACCAGGGAGTGATTTGGTTTTTTAATGAATTTTTTCAGGAGCTGAATGCATTACAGAAGCGGTCAGTGAGAAAGCGAGCAGGAGCGAGGGGCGAGCAGCATGACCCCAGGTGCCACTGGAAAGACTGCTGCAACGATAGGGCCAGGAAAAGGGAGCTGAGGCTGCGGTAACCTAACTAGAAGCAAGCGCATCCTTTCGAGGTTGATGAGGTTAATGCCACAAGATTTCTTACTTAGGCCTTTTTCTTCCTGGGTACTCTTCCTTGCACACAATAACCTTTAAGGCAATTCAGGTTTAAGCAGCATGAACCTTTGAAATCGCCTTCCTAGGTAATTGCCAACTTAGGATACAGTTTTGTTAGCCTCTTGCGTAGTTTGAGATGATAGCCCGGGGCCAGACTAACCTCTCCATGATCGGGGAACACCGAAGGAGCGCCCAGAAACGCTGCTTTGCTGCTCTTGAGCCCTGCACCTGCAGGGCATGGCTCATGCTGGGGATGTGGCCGAAGGCATGGCAAATGAATGGTACTGCGTGCCCTGCCTTCTCCATGGCTGCTCCATGAAGATATGGAGTAAGATTCAGTTTGTTTGTATTCTGTCCTTAAGGGAAAAAAAAGCAGCATGACCTAACCTTCAAGGCTAAGTTACCTATAGGAACCATGCAGCCTTACAGGGTATTTTGGAGCGTTTTAGATGCTTCGAAAGCACTTAACTCCTTAACTACCTTTCTGAATTATCATTTAGAGTCTGGTAATGGGAACTAAACATGGAGATCTAATGAGCTAAAAATAATACTGGAAAAAAACAGGCTTAGTGTCTCTGAGTCACTGAATGTCAGCATCTGCCTTTTCTTCCTGAAATAATGTAGTGGAGGCTTTGGAGGAGCTGATGGGGGAGAATGAAATCTTGCAGTGGAGCCTTAATTGCTAAGCTCCAAAAACCTCACCTGTGTCCTGTTTTGTGAGCAGCTGCACTTTAAAAATGGATGGGAGAGGTGGTTTCATCAGCAGCATTAACATAGCTGGGCATCGGAGCTCATATTCTGCAGGACTTCGCCGCCCGCTCCCGGGTGACGTCATGGCTCTCTGCAGCGGCAGTGGCGGACGATGCGATGCGAGACCTGTAAAGCCGAACCTCGGGAGGATGCGGGTTACTGCTCAAAGGCTTCCAGCCTAGCACAAAAGCGGGGAAGCTCGTCAAACCTGAGAGCTGCAGCACGTCTCGTGTCCTTTTCCGCAGCTGATGTGAAGCTTCACTGCAGATAGGCTTTGCTGCATAAGTGGCTTTAATAGGTTTGCTTTAGGGGGTGTGTTTTGAAAGCAGAATGAGTGTGTGTATTTGACCTATATCCTGCACATCATGTCCAGGAAGCCTGGAAGGCATAATGGGAGGAACGTACTCTTACACGATGCCTCTCATTTTCACCTTCATTAATTTTATTGGAGTGCTGCATTACATTTATATTGTAATTGTTAGAAACGAAAAGGGAAGGAGAGAGCAAATTGCCCTGTTGCTCAGCTCTGATCAGCTTTGGGGATTCTGTTGTTTTATAGCCGTGGGTATGGAAAACAGTGGTGTCACTTACCGTGGCATCGGGTTTGGACTGAAAACATTATGACTTTTTTGTACTAGAAGTGTTACTGGTTTTATTAGAAAGAATCAGATAATAAGCGATTGCAGTGGCTGCACAGAAAGGAGGAAAGACTCCTGATAGCAGCGAGAAGCAGCGTCTCAGCCTTGCAAAGCATTATAATGTCTTTTATTTTTATGACCCATATTTGCTAATTAAAAGCAAACAGAATTATCAGATCTGTTTGTTTTTACCCAGCTGACTGATACAGGGAAATTTAGCTTAATTGCGAGGGCAGCGTAACCTTTTCAGAGGGGAATGGGAAACAATTTAGTTGCAGAAACATTTGCAGAAGTGAGCAGACTTAGGTCCTGCAGTCATGTGTTTCACAGAGAGGAGCTCTGTGTGGGCATTTAAAACTCCATACGTAGCTTTCTTCAGGATTTATTCATACATGTTAATATATTGCCTTCTTTCTGCTTATTTTCCCCTGCCGCCACAACCTCTGAAATGGCTCGTGGAAATTCCTGTTCTGTCAGGCTTTTAGTGCGCTAATTCACAGTTGTTTATATTTAGACGAACTAAAATATTCTCGTACAAACCCTTCAGAACTGAGCGCTGCCTCATTGCTTTTTCCGTTGTACCATCCTGTCCTCTTTGTGAAATATGGCCCTCAGCTTCCACCTGCTGGTCAGAGTTAGAATGACAAGTCTACCACCCGTTTCAAGAAAATAAAAATATTAGTGCAAACCTCAATCCGAAGTGCAAAACGTTGAATGAGATGAAAGTGGAATTTAAATGACAATATAAAGCTGGTCCTGGGAAAGCTTTTGGTTTGTTTCAGATTAGCTAGCCTGATTTTCCCAGAACTTGAGTAAAAGGGATGTTGATTCCACTGATCAAGTGGGCCAATTTGTAGCTGTTTTAAGAAGCAATCTGCTTTAAGTTGTACAGAAGTATGCTGTTCTTCTCTTTTCCAGCTAAAAACCACAGTGACACCCAAGTGTTCTTCTACCTGTGGATTATCTTCTATTTCATCAGCTCTTGCTATACCCTTATTTGGGACCTGAAGATGGACTGGGGTCTCTTTGACAAAAATGCTGGTGAAAATACCTTTCTTCGAGAAGGAATTGTCTACCCACAGAAAGTGCGTATACAGCCTCCTCTTATACTAGAGAAGGCTTTTAATATTTTAATAAAACTTGTTGAGTTTAGAGCATATTGCAGTTGGCCACTGGTGCTGCCTGGATGCTGTGGGCTGGGATTTTCTAGCAGTAGAGTTCATTTGTTTCAAAGAGATCATTTCACTCCGCTCACTTTTCTAGTGGTTGAGCAGCAAATTCTGCATCTTCCTGAAGGCCCGAAGAGGTCTGTCTTCTGTGCAGAGCATGTACGATAAGCTGTCCCATTTCTGTCTTTTTCTTCAGGCATACTACTATTGTGCCATTGTAGAAGACGTGATCCTGCGTTTTGCATGGACCATCCAGATCTCCCTCACTTCCATGCAAATCTTTCCATACGCTGGGGACATAATTTCTACTGTATTTGCCCCACTTGAGGTATTCCGGTAAGGTTCCTTGACTGAACAGTTCATTTCTCTTTTCCATTATTATTACTTGTATAACATCAGCAAAGTGGGAAGTGCCTTGCTCCTCGGACGTGGAAGGTACCGATCCTTGAAATGAAAGACTAGGTCTAACATTTAATCCAAACAGGGTGCTGAGTGAACAAAGCTGTAGAGGGCTCTGCAGCAATGCGGGGCTGGAGCCTTCATGCCGCATTTGCAGTTTCTTCTGAACCTACACCTAATCTCGAGGGTTCTGTTTTTAGTAAATTTCTCCTTAAAATTACCTTGTTGCGATTTCCAGATGAAATTTCATTTGATTCTCAGGTTTACAATTATTCTGAAATCTCTGCTGCTTTTCCAAACACTAATTTGCATTCTGCATCGTTGATTTGGATCCTGCAAGGTTTCAGAGCTCTTTACACACTATGTATGCTAGCTGGTCACCTACCCCCTCAGCTTCTCAAGATGAGTAACAGCCCCTGAAGCTGAACCTCACTCGTGTAGATGGTGGAGGTTGCGTTTCGCTTGTGACACCTGGTACTTCCATGCTGGGGCTAGGGCTGTCATTGTTAGGGCAATGAGTGAGCCTGACAGATCTGTTGTTGGGAAGATGTTGTAGCAGGTGCTGCTGCTAGTTATTTGTTGTTTCTCCATACTCCCAGCATGTTTCAAGAGGCACTTTGATCAGTGAGAAGAGTCAGTGGTATCCAGATGCATGTACCAGTGCTTCACCAAACATGGGCAATGCCTGCAAAAGTGGAACCACATTGGTAATTTTCACATTTTCTCTGTCCAGGCGGTTTGTGTGGAACTTCTTCCGTCTGGAGAACGAGCACCTGAACAACTGTGGTGAGTTCCGTGCTGTGAGGGACATCTCTGTGGCACCGCTCAACGCCGATGACCTGACACTCTTGGATCAGATGATGGACCAGGAAGATGGTGTACGAAACCGCCGCAAGAACAAACAGTGGAAGCGCAGCCAGAGCGTCTCCTTGCGCAGACCTCGTCTTGCTTCACAGTATGTTTTGCCTCTCCTCTAGTGCAACAAACCAAACCACGTGTTAGAGCTGTTAATACTTGGTGGCCACTTACAGACTGTGGAATCATGTGAAGATCTCAGCCAAAATAGTCATTCAAAGGGAGGACAGGCCCAATATGAATATTTCTTTTCTGGAGGGTTGATCCATCCTTTACATCATCTTGGGGTTCTGGTAAACCACTGGAAAAGTTACCGAACTCCCTTCCTGTAAAAAGTAGCCTGTAGCAGTTGCCAGAGGTTGTAAATCCAAACCTGGAAGAGAGGTTCTCATCAACCAGCCATTTCCAGGCTTCAGACCAACATTTCAGCTATCGTTTGGTTAAGATTTCCTACGTGAGATCTAAGACCCCTTCCTCTCCCAAATCTAAACCCATGCATTTTTTTCTTTCCACCCCTCCTCCTTACGGCCTAGACGTTTCCCCACCTTGCACCCCAGCCCTGAACCTCTTGACTGTGTATCTTCACTGCAGTGCCTGTGCTCTGAGCATCACAGGGTGCTCCAGTGTCCAGGCCTCACTTCTGCCCCAGCAGCACAGCTGCAGAGCCCTTCCCTTTGGCCAGGAGGCAAGCTGGGGCTCCCCTGGGAATGTGGAAGCACAGCATGTCAGGAGTGTTGTGCAATCCCTGCAGCACATCCCCCTGTTGCATCACTGCATGGGAGGGGTGGATGGGGAGAAAAAGGAGTCTGGCTGTCACGCAAAGGGTGTGCTCTGGCCTGAGCCGCAGCCCTTGGGCTATGCTTGTCTCGTATCTGTGTTGGCTTAGAGTACACGGATATGACCAATACCGACAGTCTTCCTGTGGCCGCTAGAGACTGAAAAATTTGATACGGAGGGGATGTGAGCCAAAGCCTGGTTGAACTCCCTGCAATCACGTCCATTTATCCCTCGGACATGCAGCAAAAGGAGACATGTCAAGCATATTCCAAAATAAGCTGCTCTGCCTTTGAGCAGCACAGTGACAGGTTGAGCAGGAACACTCCTTTGGCTTTGCAGTACCGGCTGCAAAGGTTTCATGGAGTGTTATGTGGAGGGGTGGATGGATGCGCTGCACTGGGAAGCAGTGCCACAGCGGTCCCGAGCCCGGCAGAGGGCATTGTCTGCGCACGCAATGTGGCCGTAGTGGTGAGACGTGGGCAGAGCCTTGGGAAGAGGATGCTGAGGGACAGCTGGGGCGTGTTTATGAGGCTCTGCTATTCCCAGTGAGAGTGGGAGAGTGTGAAACAGTTCCAGTGGAGGAAAACAATTCCTCTCTGTAGAAGACAGATTTCCAAGTGTACTGCAGGTTTTTCGTCTGCATGTAGTAATGGGAATTTTTTTCTCCCCAATGAGTGTTTTCTCTTTGCTTTTTTCCAGGTCCAAGGCTTGTGACACTAAGGTATTGATAGAGGATCTAGCGAATGAAGTGAACACATGAGATGGCCACGGTCTCTTATTCCGCATCCTTTGTTTTCTCGTTCTGTTTCCCTCTTCCCCAAGTAACCCGATCTCTGGTACAGTTCCAGCTGAAAACAGGAGAAAACACTGAACATGTTTTCCGAGCTCTTCCAGACCAGATCCTATGGACTCCAACAAGCTCACTGTGTTTCATTTCTTTTCTTCTGGGTTAATTTTAATGTTCTATTTTAAAAAAAAAAAATAAAATATTTTACTTTGCCAATAAAGAGGACAGTTCAGGAAAGAAGGATTGTTTACAGTCTCAACAAGGACATACAAACCTATCTGGATAACGAAGCATCATAGGGACTCCCTCATGGGACAGTGCCGAGAGCACCCTCGGTTTCTGCTTGGCCCGGTTTTGACTGGTTGAAACCGGACTTAAGTTTTTAAATCTGATTTTTTTGGTTCTGTTTTTTTTCTTCATATCCAGCGCTGAGGCACTGGCTGCACTTGCAGGGAAAGTGCACTTAGAGCAGTATCTTCATTCATGAAGCTACTTTTTAATTTGATGTAACTTTTCTTATAATTTTTTGGAAATATGATGTATCTGTTGCATATAGTTTTCACATTATTTATGAAACTTAACAACCATATGAGAGTGATTTTGAGTCCTGTGCAATGAAGGTTTTAATGGTAAAACAAAGCCGGGAATGTAGATCTAGATCTCCAGAGTTGTGGGGTTATACCCTGCAAATACCCCTCTCGTGAGACAACTTGCACCTGTGTTTACCTTTTCTCTCTCTCTTTCTTTTCAATTTTATTTTATTTTAAACCAAAGTTTCTCGTTCTGATTTGCTTTTTTTTTTTTTTTTAGTTGCTGCTACTGCTTCTGGGCATGTCTCTTGTACCGGTTCAACACCAACTTTCCATGCAGCTGTGTGAAAGTAGTGCAGATGGTCCTAAGCCCCTTTTGAAAAGAGAGTTGAGTCCTACAAACTAGGCGAACAAATGCTTCAGAACTTCATTCTCCCGATCAAAAAGTATTTTTCAAAGCCTTAATAATCCTTAGATGGCGTGAGGGCATCCCATAGTGAGCAGGGAGCTTTCCTGGTGTTCTCCAGCAGCCCAGCGCAGCAGAAGCGAAGTGGGACAAGGCGAGGAGGTGATGGCTCCCGTGGGCAGAGGGGGGAGTTTAGCAGCTGGGGTTGAGGAGCGGTTGTGTGTCGGGAGAGCTGTCGGGGAGCATGGAAAGGACTGTGTTGTGCCCACCTGGTGGGGAAGGTGAAACTGAAAACGGGTCTCCTCGTGGCTTGTAGTTTGGCAAAAAGCCTCTGTCGGGCGCTATCCCAGTACGCTGCCCTGTGGCTTGGCTGTTACTTGTGTCCCTTGCCTTGTCTCACTGACCCAGTTTGGGAAGTGCGATACTGTTAAGGAGACTTGGCTGAAGGGCAGCCATATTGCTGAGCAAATAAT
>NW_009650188.1:4419139-4425296 GCF_000708025.1 Charadrius vociferus | reverse complement strand
AGAGCGATGCTAACTTGATGGTCTCGGTCTCTCCTCCTGTAGGAAAGGAAACATGGGGGCCTGCAGAGTCCCTCTGTCCTTCCCCTGGCATGACAAGTACTCCCTGCTCTCTCGCAGCAGTGCCGGTGGGTGAGGGGAGCTGGAGCTGAACCTCGCAGCCAGGACTGTTGCCGTTGGGTCAAGGTGGCATGGCTGCGGTCTGCGGGACCACCGCCTTTCCCCCCTGCCCAGCTCTTGGGCAGCCGTGGTGCGCAGCTAGGACTGCAAGAGCAGGGTGGAACTCTTGAAGTAGGATCGTCGCACTGATGTATGTCTGGTGACTTGCCTCTAGCGTGGGTGATGGAGTTGCAGGAATCCCTGCTCAGCTGCTGTTTGGTGGTTATTGTTTTTTAATTAGCTAATAGCATGGTTTCTCACACGACCGGTACGTTGCATTTTCTGTTTGCCTGCTGTGCCTCTTGCCCAGAGGAACTGAAGAAGGAAACTTAGTTCTCTTCATTTAATTTGAAATAGATTAAAATTCAGTGGCGGTGAACCCATACCAGGCTAAGGGCAACACTGCAAACCTGTAACTACCTGCGCTCCTGTGATGTGCTCTCAGCTTACAAAGAAACTCTGATGGACCTGCTGGGAGATGCCTCTGCTCATGGGGGAGTAGCTGGTGGGTTGCGGTGCTCCTCCTCGCATCTCCTACTGCGTCGGTCTGCTCCAGCAGGAGGGCAGCTGGACTAGCAGGGGTTGTGTGGTGGTCATCCCTTTGGTGCCCAGGAGCCTCTTTTCCCGTATTTAATTCCCTTAGGTCTGTTGTTCGTACTTAAATGGAGAGTTCCTGTTCGTATGGAAGTGGAGTCTGAGATATAAAGCCCCTTCATATATTTCAGTTTTCTAATTTGCATTGCAGCGGTTGTTGCCGTGTCCAAACCTTGCGTAGATGTGTCCGGCAAGAGCAGTGGGAGATGACTGAAGCCATACCGAACTTGGGGGCGTTCAGAGGAGGGCAGCCGCTCCACGGGGTACAATCCAAAATAAACCAGTGCTGTTACTTAAACAAGTGATTCTTTACCAAAAGAAACGGAGTTTACTGGTAATTCATCCTTTACAGAAGGATGGAGAAATACAGAGAGACATCTTGAAGTGATGCCGGTCCCCTGAGAGCACTCTGCTGCACTTCCAACTTCCAACCGCCCACTTCCCAACCTGGTGGGGAGGGTCAAGTTGCGAGTAATTAAATTCTTATTCTGTAGTTTACCCACATCCTTAGGGAAAGCAAGAATTCAGTCTGTTCGTCTGCTCTGCTCCCTGCTCTGTTCTTTCCCTTCCCTTTTCCCTCTGTCTTTGCTGGCAGGAGATATAAGAAAAAAGGATAGGTGGCATGCTACAGCTAGCAAACGTTATCTCCTAAAATAAAACATCGTCCCTTTTGGCAGTGAAGGTGCTCCCTCGGGGAGGGAAAGGAGCCTGAATTCCTGGAGGCATGGCTTATAAAGGCTCCCGGCTCCCCAGCGCTGCATCTGCCTGTTCCCTCCCTCCCAGAGATTTCTGAGAACTCGGGCGCATGCAGATTCCTCCCAAGAGCGAGCGCTAAAGCCGAGATGGCTCCGTGTCTACGAGAACATCTGGCCAATAAAGGGAGACCTAACGAAGCCGAGCAGATGGTGGGAGAAAACAGCCCCATCGCTCCTTGTGAGCAGCCTGCGTGACGGGAGCGAGGGGAGCGGGGGCAGTCCCGGGGTGGCTTCGTTTCATGAGCGGGTGCTTGGAAACACTCCTGAAGGGAGAACATCCAGAAGTATGGAGAGCAGAGTTAAAAGGAGCTGGTTTTTTGTTTTGTGTTTGTTTTTTTTTTTAATCCAGTGCTTTAGTTGTTGGGGTGTAGTTGGGTGGAAAGTGGAAGCTGAGGCGGATCTGGACTCTGGCTGCCACGAAGCAGCACTGGGTTTTGGATGTTGAGCTCTCCCTCTCCTTGTGATTCGGTGCATCAGAGGTTGTCGTCGTGTGAGGCTCCGAAGTTGGTGTGGAAGCCACTTTTGTCTGGCTGAAACCCTTGTAGATGGTCCTGTCTAAGGGGAGGAGTTGCCACGGTGTGGCCGATAAATTTTGGAAATTCCCTTTGAACTCGCTGCTCTGTGCTGATTTCCATCCTTCCTGCTCTTTTAGGGATTTTCGGGGTGCAGGGCATTAGGGTTTGCAACATCCCGAGTTTATTTGCTAGCTGGAGTTCCCTGCATGGCTTTGGGACTGTGTCACCAGAAACGCCAGGTCACCTTGCTTGGAGAAGGCAATGCCGTGTGCTGCGGGTGAGCACTCCGAAGGGGCAGTGGGGCATGTTTGGGTTTTACGGGCTTGGGGAGCAGGAGTGGGAGCCGCTCCGGCAGCAGGAACCAATGCTTTCCCACCACGTTTTCAAAGAAATGCATATGCAGCACTCATGGCTGTGGCCTGTATGTATCAAATAAGCTCCTACCTCTCAAATCCAGGTGCGTTCCCAAAGTCAAGCTGTTGCTTGTCCTACACCTTTCCCTGCCTCGCTCCCGGCCCTTGTTCTGTCGGTGTCTTTCCCGTTTGTCCGAACAACCAGCAACAGCCTTCAGCATGAACATCTTGGAGAGGAAAAGTCTCTTGCGGAGCGGAGTTGGATCCTGCTGCTCTTACTTCTGTAATAACTTCTTGTGCTGCTCGTTCTGCTTCCTTGACAGCGCTCGGCCACCGCAGCCGGGTGGGAGGCAGGGAAGGAAAGCACGGTCCTGGTTCGGGAGATAAAAATCCCTGGGGATTTTACTGCGGATCTTCCAAGGAGCAAGGGAGACGGAGCAAAGCCTTCAAGCTTTGCCTGTGTTTTGAACAGATGAGTGAATTTGGCCTTATCCTGCAGGGATGCTGCTGCCTACTGCTTGCTGTGACTTCATGTGTGTCCTGGGCTTTCTCGGGGGGCGTTGTGGTCCTGACATCAGGCCATCGTGCTGGGACTGGGACATGCCTTGGCTCCCGTTGGGAACACGAAGGCCATCCCTGGCCCCACGTCCTCCCTCCTCTCTTCCGCTGTTCTGCTTTGCACTCGCAGAGGGAAGATGATCTTCTGCCTTAAGCATATATTTTTTTTTTTAATTTGCATTTTTATTCCAGAAAGCGATCGGATTGTTTTATCTCCTTGGAAAAGAGGGGCTGGGGCTCCTGGGGGAAGAGTGGAAAATCCCTACGGTAACTGCAGCAGTCACAGTTGGGGCTCAGTGGCTGTCACCTCATCAAATGTTGCCTCCCTTACATGCTGCCTTCCCAAATACTGCACTGTGGGACAAGCTGTCGATGCGCCACCGCCATGGGGTTAAACTGGTGTGTCAGCATCCCCCGGGGGCTTCACTCTGCTGCAGCATCCTGGCTGCAAGAGAAATGCAGGTTTTGCAGGGGGAAGAGAGGAAAGGACTGGTAATACTGGGTGTACCTGGGTGTTGATGCCCCATCCCTCTTCCCGGTGGGAGTTGGCGGCTGCTGTAGCCCCGGTGGGCAAGAGGCACCGACCCTGCCTGGGAAGACACCCCATGGCCTCACGGTCCCTCAAACTTCAGAAACCAAATTGCAAACTCTTTGCTCCGGAGGAGAAATTGGGCAACTTGGTAGAACTTGTGATGACCTCTCCGTCCCATAGGTCCTGGTGAAGGATCGGCACTTGGAAGGGGCCTGGGTGGAAATGCTGAAGTTTTCCCCCCGGGTCCCGCTGCCGCCTTCCTCTCCCCTCCCCGCTGTGTTGGTCTAAATGATCTTTCTATGAAGCCCTGTAGATGTCAAAAGTAATTATGGAGTGTGATTAGTCCTCTGTGGGTGCTTTCTTTCTTTCCTCCTCCTTTCTCTTTTGCTATCCCCTTCTCCACTCTTCTTTTTTGGCTAAGTGGAAAAGGTGAGGACAAAGAATTGCCGCTTGCTTGGACTCATGATGTATCTGTGACTGCGCTATTAGCTGTCTCCTCTTTCCTCCCCCAAATGGATATAATTTTTGAAGTGTGGAATACCCTTCTTGATAAGTAGGTTTAAAAAAAAAAAATGCACAATGTGATACTGTTTCATAGTTTCTAGGTGGTTGTATAAAGCAAAGTTACTGTGATTGTGTTTTTCAAAGGAAAAAGTGATTGGTTACAAAATCTGTCCTTTTTTCATTATTACAAGCTCTTTGTTTTCCAATGATTTGATGGCTCTTTTGTCCCCGGTGTGTGTGTGTTTCTTCCCACGTCCCACCCCTGGTGCTGCATCCACCCAGAAAGCCTTTGCTTCTACCAGTGCGTAGATGCTGCTCGTGCATCCTTGGGAGCTGTGGGCCATCGCTGGTGGCCAGAGGTGGGGCAGAGCTGTGTCCCAGGAGGAGGTGGAGGTGCTTTGGAGGAGGGAGATGTTTGAGAAGGGGTTTGGAGGTGGGCAGGAGGGGTTCGCAGGAAGGTGTCCAGGGCTCAAACCCAACACGCAGGCGGTGATGCTGGAAGAAACCTGCATGGACCGTGCCATACTGGCTAAAGACTCTGGGAGCCTTTGGTTGCCTCTCTCCAACTTGTCTGTGGTCCAAGGTGTCCTGCCTGCACAGTGGGTGACCAGAGGCTGAGCAGCCCAGCCCTGGGTTGTCTGGGGTCTGTGCTTTCATTTTGCTTTCTTAAATCCTTTCATCGTCTCTTGCAATCAATCTTCCTCCAGAAGAGAGCCCAGCGCCTTGAAATCACTCTAAGCCTGTTGCTGCTCACGCCAGCCGCTTCCCGGAGGTTTAATCCCCGTGCCCTGGGCGCTGCTGGCCGTGGCTCCCCGCCTGCGTGGCTGGAGGCAGGGACCCGCCTGCCCTTGCTTTGGCACCTCGCCGGTGCCGTTTGTCCCCAGCTTGATGGAGACAACATCTCCCAGGCATGTTGTCCCAGGCAGAGGAGCCAGGACCCCTCCGCAGGACGGTGTGGAGGTAAGGACGGGTCCCGGCATCGCAGGAGAGGTTGGACCCTGGGACTGGGGTATGGGGTGAGGAGCCTTTCTCTGGGCTCTTCGACCTAAACCTGCCAGCGGTTCCCTCCTGCCTGGGACCAGCTGGGGAAGATGCTCAGTCTGTCCCCCGCAGACCAAGGAGTCATCCCTGCTGCCTGTCTGCCCCGCTCCCCGCTGTGAGTGCAGCCAGAGGGGGAGGAAGCCCTCAGGCTCAGTTTTGGCCGTAATGGGGGTCCCGGGGCCACTGGGGTGTTGTGGGGACAATTTAAGAAGATAAAAGTGATTTCTTGCTGCTCATGCTGGCGGGGGCCGGTGCGGCTGGAGCCTGGGAGGATTAAAACAATTTCATAATCCTGGTGATTTCCTTTTGATCGGGATTATGAAACCAATCACGAATATCAAAAGCCACGGCTTAAAGCGGCAGCCGGAGTGGGGCCGGGACCCCCATGGCCCCCGCAGCACCCATCCTGCCCCCCGGGGACGGCGGCCCCCACACCTCCAGGTAAGTGGTGCCCACCCGGGGCCCTGCTCCGGCGTGATGAGTTTTGTGGGGTCTCGGGGGAGGAGGGCAGGGGATGGGGATTCTCTGTGGGTGGCTCTGCGGGGCGCATACTGGTGCCTACTGGTTTTAGGGATGATGATGCACGGATGTACCAAGCTCAGCTCCCTCTGGCTCCCACCGTCCTCCCGCCTGAAGATGCTCAGTCTGGAGCCGTTGGCCTTGGGTTGCTGTGGGGTCCAGGCAGGATTTGGCCCCCCGGGAAAGCAGGAGAATTTAGCACATCTGCGAACGTGTGATGCTCGCAGGAGGTTGCCTGCAGCCTGGGGGCTTTGCTGCTAGTCTGAAGGCTGTTAGAGAAAACACCCCCCACCCCGGCAGGACCACCTTCTCCATCCGTTTGCCCTCCCGGAGCCCCCAGCCCCTGGTGGAGGGCAGACCCCTCCAGCACCCCGGGGTGAAGCGTCCCCCACCCCACCCAGGGCAGGCTGTGGTCGGTGGGCTGCCTGCGCTCCCTGCTCGCCTCCCAAACCCGCAGCCCAGACAAAGGACATTCCTGAGAGCCGGCCAAGGCAGCCGCGCGCTTCTCTCCATCCCGGTGCGGGGTGTTGGGGTCCCCTCTGTGTCCCCGTCCCCCCCACGGCCGCACGTGGCCACGGTGGCGTCGCCATTGGGGGCCAACCACCAGCCATGGCGGGGGCAGGGAGCTCG
>NW_009650188.1:4418080-4418814 GCF_000708025.1 Charadrius vociferus | reverse complement strand
GGGCTCCTCCTGCAGCCCTGGACGGGGGGAGGCGCCTCCGGGGGTACCATCGGGGACGGGATGCTCCTGGTGGGGTGCAGGGGGGCAGCGGCACCCGGGTGCCAGCGGGACCACGAGGCCGGTGGAGGACGAGTGACACGTGTGTCACCTCGGGGGCCGGGGTGGAGCAGGGGGTTGGTGTCTGTCCGGTGGCACCTTTGGCGAGTCGCAGCTGTGCGGGGATTTCTGGGGAGTTTCGGGGCCCTGACTTGGCTCAGAGAGCGCCTGTTATCTCCAGAGCATCTTGCCGGGTGCCCCCGGGGCACCCAAAACAGTACAGGCAGGCACCCACGCTCCCGCTCAACCCCCCGCTGCCCGCTTCGGGGGACCACTGCCGCCCTGTTCCCCCTGCCCCAGGGCGATGCTGGTACGGGGTCAGCACTTTGGGTGGCCTCATGCTGTGCCACGTCCCTGTCCCCTTCCCTGCTGGGCTGTTCGCCACCGTGGCATCGCATGCCTTTGCCTCACGTAGCTGCTGCCCGCAGAGCCTCGGGCAGGCAGGAGCGATGCTGTTTTTGCAGGAGGGTGCCGGGGAGGAGGAGGGTGAGGGCAGCGCGGGGGTTCGCCCACCCTCCCCTGGGTTCTCTCCCCGCAGGACGCATGGAGGGGGGCTCTCCCGCTGAGACGCGGCGGGCGCCGCGACCCCCCAAGCAGCACGGCCAACCCTCCGCCCTGCCAGAGCGCCCCCAGGCCAC
>NW_009650188.1:4416347-4417507 GCF_000708025.1 Charadrius vociferus | reverse complement strand
GGTACGTATTTTGGGCAGCCGGAGGCTGTTTCGGTAGAGCCAGGGAGAGCAGGAAGGAAAAGGTTTGGGGTGAAGCTGGTGGGGGGTCTCCTCAGTGCCGTCCTCCATCCTCCCACGCTGCGGGCACAGCTCTGTGCTGGTTCACACCCCAGAGCTGCCCCACGTCCCGCGGGTGCTGCACCCCCTTCACTGGCAGCGGTAGGAGATGCCCACCGAAACTATGGGGTGCTTCTTCACCGGGATGCTCTGGGTGCTGCCGGTCTTCTCCGGTGTCCCGGTGAGGAATTTCGCTGCTAAAAGCAAGAGCAAGAAACCCATTTTCTGGGGCACTCGAGGTCTGTGGGCATCGTCTTCCCATTGCAAGCTGCCACCAGAAAAGGGAATTACTTTCGCCTTCTAAAGCATCTCCACTGACGACCCCGTGGTCCCCATCCCCACAGGTGCACCCCACACTGGGTGGTGTTACCCCATGTCCCTCTCTGGGGTCTCTCCAGAGCTGAGCAGCTGGCATAGCCCCGAAAAGGGTGTTTTTTTAGGATGAGCTGAGCCGTGGGGCTGGGGGTGCGGGGAGTGCTAGTGAGGGGGGACCGGGTTGAGGGCCACAATCCGGTCAGGTTGACACCTTCTCCCCCCTTCTGCATTTCAGAGGTGCCAGCGAGTGACGGGGACTGGGACTCGGGGGTCTCACTGCAGGACGCCGAGGGCTGCAGGTAGGTCTGTCCCAGCGCAGTGGTGCTGGTGGGGAACATTTCCCTCTTTCCCCTTCCCCGTCTTGTATTTTAAGTGCACCCCGCAAATTAGTGCAGGGGCTCGGCGGGGCTGTGGGGCAGCCCCCCAGCGTGGCCCCGCCAGTGGAGAGAGCATGGAGAGGCTCTGGTGATGCTTCAGTGCGAGCGGGGCAGGAGGGTCAGGCTGAGTCGGGTGTCCATGTGGTGCTTGGGCATGGGGGGGTCGCCGCCGGGACTCCCAGGTGGGAAGGGAGCTGGGGAAAAGGACGGGACAGAAATTTGCTCCAGGTGCTTAAGAGGATCCAGGCGACGGGCGTGTGTAATCTTGTTGGCCTAATGATAAACCTTGGAGGTACAGACTAAAAATACGGAGGCAGGATGGGCAGGTGAGCTGGATGGTAGCATGTGGGCTGTGGGGAGCAGTGCCGGGGG
>NW_009650188.1:4414140-4414518 GCF_000708025.1 Charadrius vociferus | reverse complement strand
CGGGGGGCTGAGCGCTGCCCGGCCGGAGCCCAAAACCAGGGCTCTGGGCCCTCGGGGGTCCCCGCTGTGGATCCTTCCCTCCCGGCAGCGTATCCACACCGAGAAGATCAAGGAGACATACATTGGAGATGTCACCTACATCGACGAAGTGGACTCAGCCCTGGAGAGCACAGACACCTCTGATGGCTGCCGGACAGACAGCGAGGAGGCAGGACCCCGCAGCCCCCACCTGAGGGGGCACCGGGACCCCCGGGCTCGAGGGCACAGGGCCCCCCGTGCTGCCCCACAGCCGGAGATGAGGGCCGGGAAGGGGACGTGCATGGTTGGTGGTGGCCCCTGCGCAAGGGAGGGGGGCTCGGATGGCACCGCAAGCCGGAC
>NW_009650188.1:4411181-4413936 GCF_000708025.1 Charadrius vociferus | reverse complement strand
GAGGGGTCCCTGCAGCCCCTGCTGGCTCCCGGGGAGCCCTCTCCGTGCCTTGTCCACCAACAACTGCAACAACACCCACGGGCAGGACCCACCAGTGATGGGCAGAGGTAAGAGACCCACACATGGGGGTGCCCGGGGAGGGTTTCCCCAAGAAGGTGGGGACATGACTGTCTCGCTGTGGTTACAGGGGCACCGTCGCAGCCCCTCGCTGGCCCCATCACCCCTGCACCCCAGGAGGCTGCTCGTCCACCCAGTGAAGCTGCTGGCCTGCCGAGAGCGCAGCAGCAGCGGGATCCAGCGGGGAGCGCGGCACACGGGTGAGTGAGGGTGAGGGGCCACCAGCATCCTGCACCGCGCCGCAGGTGCTGCATCCCTGAGCATCCCTCCTCGGCGCAGCAGGATGCTGCTGGGCTGACACCACCTCCCCACCCCCGACGTGTCCTGGTGAGACTCTGCCTTTTGGCACCAAAAAAACTCCCAGAAACCACAATATGGAGGCGACAATTTTGCGTGTGTGTTCAAGTGGGTTTTGTGGGGCTGCGTTTCACCCCGCATCTGGTTCCATGGGGGGCTGTTGCAGCGACTGTGCTGGTGGGGGCGCCCTTGGAAGGGTTTAGCTCAGTGTCGGGTTCTTCCCTTTTGGGGAAAATCAGCTGCTAAACGCTGTCAGGCCCAGGGCTGCCTTGGGGCTCACCAAACATGATGCTGCTGGACCTGCACCCCGGCGCAGCCTGTCTCAGCCTGGCAGGAGGGTTTGAATGCAGTTCTGGGTCTTTCAAGCCCCATGGTAGGATGCAATCCCTTCAGGCGGAGAGCGGGGCAGGTCTGAAAGGTGTTAAACCCCTGAAATTACAGGGAAAATTGGTAGGGAGCTCCTCAGGTGGCTTTGGCTCGTGAAGCCATGCCTTGTACTTGCTGGGTTACTGCTGCACGGGGGTGGCTGCACCCAATCGCACCATGCTGTGGGTATCAAACTGAGAAGGTGGGTGCGGGATGCACCCCCAGCCCCGAAGCAGCCGCTGGCCGTGCTTCCCCTGGGGCACATTGTGGACGGCCATCATGCCTTCTCCATCCAGTGAGCCAGGACGGCCGGCGAGTCGCAAGAGCAGCAGCGCTTCGGCGTCGGGGCTGAAGAAGCTCCTGTGCAGCCTGAGCCAGAGCACCAAGCAGCGCCTGGGCCGCTTCCGCTGCTACAGCATGGAGCAGCTCCCAGCCCCCAGTGGTACCTCCCCGGATGGCCCCGGCATGAAGAAGTCGCCCTCCCTGCAGTCCCTGCGGCTGGTGAGCTTGAAAAGTCACCCCATGCGGGGGATGTCTGCGGGGAGGTGGGGGGTCCAACAGAAGGAAGGGTTTTGGACCAGGGTGAAGCATTCCTGAGCATCACTTTATGGCCCTGGGTGGTCCCAGGAGGGGTGTGGGGGCACGTACCATCCTAAATCTGCTGTGTTTGAAAAGCCCAGAGTGGAAAGGGGAAAAGGAGGGAGTGAGGTGGGGTTGGAGTAGCAGATTTCAGGAGGGGAGATGGGGTAAATTTGGTTTGGGGGTCACGGCTTGTGTGTCCCAGCCAGCTGAGCAGCGAGGTGCCTTCCTCAAGAAACCCCACTTCCCGGGCAGGCATCCTGGCCTGGAGTGAGCAACACCAGCTTATCCCTCCTCAGCGGTGGTTTGGGGAGGGCTCCGATGAGGGGACAGGGGGTGTGGGATGCCCCCGGCTCCCCGGGCATGTCAGTGGGCGAAGGGCTGCGGTGCCACATGGTGTTCACGGTCATTCCCATCGCAGCTGGGCTCTTTTCCCCAGGTGTCACCCTTCTGCCAGCCCCGAAAAGCTGCCTCAATCCAGAGCCTGCACCCCCTCCTGGGCAAGGCACCCCGCGCCAGCGCCTACCTCCTGCCCCAGGCCGTGGCCGACAGGTAGGATGGGTCCCAGAACGTCCCCACTGTGCCTGGGAAGGCTATTTTGGGGTGCTTGGCCATGGCCAGAGGCCCCATCTCCCAGTCTCCAGCACCTTCCAGGGGTCCCCACTGACCCCATCTCCCTTCTCCCCCCTGCAGGAAGGGGGGCTCAGGGCCACGGCGCTCGCTGAGCGTGGAGGACATCGGGGCGCCCGGCCGGCTGCGTGCGGTGGGACGCGTGGTGGAGGTCTTCCCCGATGGCACCAGCCAGCTGGAGCTGCAGCGACCCCCCCACGGCGCATTTGGGTTCTGTGTCACCTCCGGGCACGGCCGGCCTGACACAGGTACGGTGGGGTCATCCCAAAGCATCACATGAACTTTAGGGGAGGCACAGCAGGACCCCTCTGTGGTGGCTCTCGTCCCTCCCCAGAAGCAAGCTTGGGGATGGATGGAGGGGCTGCTCCGTCCCTGCTGAGCCCCAAAGGGGTGATGGTGGATGGGGGGATGCTGCCACATGTGGCTTTGGCCACACGCAGTCCCATGTGTCCAGCATCCCTTGGCTTGGGACACGTAGCCTGTCCCAAAGGCCACCTACAGTGAACTTGTTGCTGTGCACGGGCCCAGTGTGCAGCCCCTGGGGGGCACAGCCCCGACCATAGGGTGCAGGGTGTAAGGGGGCTCATCCACTCCTGTCCCCCTCCGCAGGTGTCTACGTGCAGGAGATGGCAGATGCCGGCACGGCCAAGCTGTACGCGGGGCTCCTGGGCGTGGGGGATGAGATCCTGCAGGTCAACGGGGCGGCCGTTTCGGGGCTGGGGCTGGCCCGCATCCGCGAGCCGCTTCTCCCGGCGGGTCACCTCTC
>NW_009650188.1:4405291-4411093 GCF_000708025.1 Charadrius vociferus | reverse complement strand
GCCAGGACCTGCCCTGCTCTGGTGCAATACTTGGCTCCCCGCTGCGGTGGGGGCAGGCGGGTTTCCCAGCCCCCGGCAGGCAAAGCGGGACCAAGGACATCCCCTCCAGACAGTGTCCAGAGTCTCCAGGAGCTGCTCCAAGCGTGGGGACAGCCCCCCCCTGCCATTAAGCCAGGGTGGGCTGGCCTGCTGGGGTGGCCAGCACGGGGATGTCCCATCCCTGCATCCCCAGATGTGGGGTTCTCTGCCACCGTTGGAAACCTGCGCCTGCAGGCTGGTGGGTTTCTTTTAAATTATTTCAAACTGGAAAAAAAAAAATATATATATATGTAATCATGAAACATGGTGCCCTTGGCTTGTGGGTGGAATGGAGGAGCTGGGGGGGTGACACTTGGCCAGAGGGATGAGACATGCCCCAGCCCTGGGGTTGTGGGGCAGCTGGTGGGTGCGGGAGCTGTGGATGGGTCTGGGTGCTGGGGAGCGTGTGGGTGCTTTCATGGGGGGGCTGAACCCCCACCCCGGGGGCATTGTAACCGTGGTGGGCAGCTTGCCTGAGGTGCTGAATGTATGTCCCAGCTGTGGGGTGTCAGGGGGTGGCACAGCACACAACCCTGGGACAGGCAGAGCTCGGGATGCTGTCGGCTGAGGAGCTCTTTGGGACCTGAGGACCCATTTGGTCTGTGGAGTGGGGAAATGGGGACAGAGTGGGGGGACCTCCTGGAGGGTACAAGACCATCCAGACACCAGGGAGGTCTCTATGGGCTCAGGGTCTCTGCTGCCCAGTTTCCCATGGCCCAGTCGCTCTAACAGCCGCCTCCTGATGGTGTTGCAGTACTGGGGGGAGCCCTGGGCAGGCAGCTGGGGGGGGCTCAGCTGCCCACAGTGCTCCTTGAAGAGCAGAACAACCCCCCCTTCCCTGCTCTGGTGAGCGGCGCAGGGAGATGCGCCTGCAAGTATCCATCACTAATTAGAGAGGGGTCTGCGCTCCTGCTGCTGGTTTGGGGGTTTTGTGGGTTTTTTCTTCCAGCCACGGAAGGGGAAACTCATGCCATGGCGCCAGAGCGGCTATGCAGGGAGAAGTCTCTCCAGCAGGCGCCTCACCGGGGGGGGGACGTGGCTCCCTCCCGCCAGGCCGTCCTTCCTGCCCGTGCCACAGCTGCCCCCTCCACAGTGATGCCCCCACATCTGGGCAGCAGCTGCCTGCAGCATCCCCTACATCTGGCCAGCAGCTGCCTGCAGCGCAGCGGGGACCCCAGAAACTACAGCTGCTGCTTATGCCTTAAAAGCCAGGAGGGTGATGCCAGGCAGATGCTGGTGGGCAATTTTCCTGCCACCTGGTGCCATGAGACCACTACCTTGTCCCCGAGCAAGGGTGACTGCGACGACGACCAGTAATCTCTGCTGCGCCACGCTGGGCAGCAGCAATGCATTTATTTAGTGTTAAAGAGAGGGGGACCACCAACAACAGAAAAAGCAAATGTACACAGGAAAAGGGACCGAAGACAGTTTGGTGGCTTGCGGTGATGCCAGCAGCTGGGCCACCCACCGGCAGTACGCCGGACTGATGAAGGAGCGCCGGGAGTCACTCCCAGAGGATGCACGACCATGCCGAAAATAATGTGGGGATCGGAGGTGTGCAAATACCAGCCGACGGCAAGTCCTGCTCTCTGGTTGGACTCGCGCTCCCGGGAACCTGCTCTTGGAGAGGTTATTAAGCCCAAGGAGCCACGCAGACACCGCGGTAGCCAGCCTCGGAAAGGGGACACCACCTATTTCTTGCAGCGTAACCAAAAAAAACCCCAAGGTTCTCTGCAAGGATAAAGAGCAACTGCTGAAATAATTAGTGCAGCTTGGCGCTAAGGGCACGTGTGCGTTAACGACGAGAGCCGCCGGCTGTCAGCACAAGGGGGGACAAGGAGGGGACCACGCAGCTGCTTGAAGGGAGCCACAAACCCAGTGGGGAGGAGTGTTCGGTCTGGGCTAAGCATCCCGGAGGTAAAGCCGTCTGGTGATGAGCTTCCCACTCGGGGCGGATGATTTTGGGGGGGGCGATTTGCAATTTCAGCAGAAGTCTTAGCGTCAGCACCAATTAACTTCCTCCCCCAGCCCCATCTGAGACCCAGATGGGAGGTGTAAGCCAGCCGGTCCCGAGTCTTTTGGTGTTTGCAACTTAAATACCGGAGCAGGCTTTAATAAGAAATCGGTTTTGCTTTCCTCAAGAGTCACCGCGTATCCTGCAATCGGTGTTCACAGCACAAAACCCCCCTTCTGCGTTTCTCCCCAGTAATACTGTCAGGGTGAGCTTTCTTCACCACGTTTTGGTATCGACCACCTGGCTAACTCCTATTTCACCGTACGAGGGAGATGACTAGGCTACGCGACACTGCTGGGACAACTCGAGTGACAAACAACTCAAAGGTAACAAAAAGGCTGGGAAGTAATACGGAAACATGACCTAGCTTTGAATCTCCTGCCTTTTGGTTGCTTACAACAGAAGTGTCTAAAAAATAGCGGCTGGGAAAAATTAAGACATTCTATTTACAAGTTCATATGCACTTAAAATACATAATTGAGCCCCATTCCTCTGATAATGCCTGTCACGCACCCGCAGACAGAATGTGGCTCAAACGGTCATCAAAAAAATCTTTAAAAGTTTTTTTTTTTTTTTCCTTAAAAAAAATAAGTTATTTTAGACCTGACAAATCACTTGCCAAAGGGAAGCAGCTGTTAAACAGAAGCAGTTACTCAGTTATACAAGGGCAAAGAAAGCACCAGTCAATGAGCTTTAGAGGCCTGTATAACGAAGGAGGCAATTTTAAAAGCTTTAAGAAACTCACTCTCCGGCTAACGGTCATTTGCCAGCTTTCAGCGTGCATCAACCCAAGTTTAAAGCTCTGGGGTTTCTAATTGCACCCGGCCAGCCCCTGGCAGGACACTACACCCTACGGCTCACCTGCACGTAAGCTTCTGCCAAGGGGTGGTGGATGTGAATAATCAGCTGCAGACTCACCGTGGCATCTCGGCGGCAAGTCAGCGGCCGTGGGAGGAAGGCAGCGCGGGGCAGGGGGAGTTCGGCCAGGGCTGCCCTCCCTCGCCGTGGCTGCGTGGGGTTTCACGCCACCGCTCCTCCCGGTAATGCTTTTGGCTGGCAAGCACCCGCAGGCTGGCAATGCGGTTCGTAATGCTCAGTGAATTAATTAATTTTCTCCCCCCTCCTCGTCCCGTCCTCCCCAGGGCTCACTGCTCTGTGTCCGTATCCGACCGCAGGCGGCTCAGGACCGCTGCAACCGGCTCCTACCTGCACGGGGTGGAAGCGCAGGGGTCAAGTCCCCCTCCAGCTGCCTAGGTCCAGACCTGGAGCCCAGGTCCAGATCGCGCCACACCGGGGGAGAAGGCAGCTCCAGTCCTCCACCCGCTTTCCCCGGGGCCAGGTGAGATGCCGGCAGAGCCGAGCCACGGTCCTCAGAGGAGAATGATGAGAGCTGCGTGCGGGTTTTCTTGCCTGGTATCTCTGTGGGCGGACGGAAACGGTGAGAGTTTCATTTCCCCGTGCTACGGGGGCGAGGGGGCGGGGAGGGGGCGTCCAAGGAAGTTCAGTCCATCACAGGACAAAGAACAGGATGAGCACCACCAGCAAGATGACGAAGAGGACGATAATTGCACACCACTGCCGTCGATCTGGAAGGAAAAGGAAGCATCAGTCTTCCTGCTTTAAGAGGGAAGGAAAATCGGGGGAGAGCTTTTCTTTGCTGAACTGCTAGGAGCCCAATTTAAGCTTAAAGAAGCCAGAGAAAGCCAAAGCCGCAGCTCCCTTGGCAGCCTGCCCCACGGCAGCCCATGGGGCGACAGCGTTTCTCCTCCAGGATACATGTTTTTGGGGACAGCTGTGGGCTGTCTGAGGCTTCTCCCCAACCAAGTTGAAAGAGATTTGATCAGCCGGTTCAAAAGCAATTGGGAGGAACAAGCAGAGAGCTGCTGTGTGTTGCTGCTCATTCGCGGAGTAACCTGTTCGCTACAGGAACAAGAAGCGGTCCAGTGAAAGCTGCCAGGAAGAGCTCTGCTTAGGAGAGTGCCAGGAATGAGGTTTCCCCTGGACATCTTTACATCTTGCTGGCCCCATGCATGCTTTGCAGAAAGTCACTGCTGCATCGCCTCTGAGAGGTGCTATCTGTCCATGGCCACGTCTGCGATGGCAGAGAGAAAGCCCCTGCGAGATGACAGTGCAGCAGCAAGGAACAGGGCTACTGGCACCCCACAACTTTTGGGCACAGCAGCTACACTGGGAAGAGCCCTCCTGGTCAGCCCTGGCACGCGTGATGCCAAGGAGAGCAGAAACGCTCTTTCACACCTCTCGGAAGCACTCTGCAATGCTCGAAGCATTTTTCCCACAGGAAAGGGGAGATACACGTGGTTTGCCAGTGTTTGTGCTGCCACTGGGCTATTGGTGACCCAAAGTGCACTCTCAGCTCTCCAAATGGCCTCTCTAGGGCCGTATTTCCACAACCTCATAAATCCCCCGGCCAGCCTAATCTTGCAGAGCAGGAACGCCTCTCCTCTCGACTCGCTGCTGCCTCCACAAGCTACCCGAGCACCCATGGGAGAGGGGTAACAGAGAAGGCGACCGCCGGGCACGCCGCCAGCGCTCGGAGAGGCGAGCCGGCGGCGGGGGACTTCCCGGCAGGCACGCTGGGCTTCCTGTTTGCTCTGCCCACGGCACCCCGCCAGCCCACCGGCTTCAGGCACAGCCTTATAAGGACTTTTCTCGTAGGTTCAGCCTCCCCTCCCGGCACAGAAATCGCCTCTTTCCTCTGTCAGCTGAGAGATATATCTGACTGAGAACAGGCCTGAGGGCCAGAAGGCACCAGCAGCCTGAGGTGGGATTTGGGAAGGGGCTTGCCGCAAGCAAGCGCTTGGTGCAGGGGAAGCCACACACGGTGGCGAGTGTTTTATAGCATCTTGAAAGCTTTTGTTCTGCAGGCAACCCGGGAAACTGCAGCAGATCAGGAGGCTGCAGCACTTCCCCTCCTACCATCTAGAGGGGGATTTTCCCACCCTGGCAGCAGCAGCATAAATAGAAAGGCATCTGTAAATAAAACAAAGGCAAGAGACAGGCTGCAGAGCAGCGTCTGGGCAGGAGCAGCTGCAGGGCTTGGAAGTCTTCCCCCTCTCTCAAGCACCGAGAGCTGCTCCCTCCCCTCTGCTCAGGTCTGGGATGGCTGTCGGTGGGTGGGAGCATGTAGAATCCCAGCCTGAAGATCCGAGGGCTCGGCTCTCCCCTTCCAGGATCGGATCCTACTTCCCAGGACCTACCGCTCGTCATGTGAGACACTTTGGCGAGCTTCTTCATGACGTTATCAAGCCGCGACTGAGTGCTGTCTAACTCGTGGGAGAAGTCATCCAGCATCCTGGGGACAAAGAAGCGTGGCACTCGTCAGCACGTGGCACGTCCCTTCGGGATTTCTCAGCGCGCTCACACACACTGATCAAAACACTGATGTGACCAGCATATCACACCTTGGCAGAGAAAATGAAGGTGGCTCAGACTCCTGAAAGCACCCAAGGGGGGAAAAAAGCCTGCTGAAGCAGCAGTTCTGCTTTGGTGGCAAGTGGGATGTCATTTGGGACTCCTGTTGGACTGGTCCCTGCTGCATGTTTGTGTCTGAGCTCTACGCATCCCTGCAAGGTGAGGAGTAGGGGTTTTCCTCCTTTTAAGAGGAAAGTCTTATTTATAATCTGTGATTAGCAGAGACTGGTTAGATAGATCAAGATGCCAGCTTGGACTTAAAATATCTTCTCTTATTC
>NW_009650188.1:4395630-4405235 GCF_000708025.1 Charadrius vociferus | reverse complement strand
ATTTGCAATTGCTTTTAAAGAGCTTTTTAAGCTCTGAATGGAAGTTACCCCTCTAATTCCTCCACACAGCAACTGTAATGAATCTGAAAGCCTTCCTGAAGCCGTGCTTTGTCAATGCCAAGAACCCATCTGAAGAGAAATGAGCAAACCCAGAATCAAGGTACCAATCAAGGTCTCCAGCCAGTGGGGCTTCAAAGCTTAATATGTTTACAAGGACATCTTCCTCCATTTGGAGTTCTAGGGCACTTGTTAAACCTTCATTCAGTGGGGAAAAAGAGAGTTGTAAAAAACTCATTGCAGTAGTCATCTGCTACTGTCTAGCAAGCACTGATGGCTTATGTGATGATCTGGAAACGGACACACCATACTGATTTGCTTCCACAAGAGCAGATGACTCTTACGCTGCAAGACTTCATACAGGAGGTGGGTTTAAAGTTCCTCCTCTCCATCAAAGAAGACATCACTTCACAAGGGGGACAGCCCTCCAGACTCCTGTCGGCCAAACAAGGAGGCTTTTTAGGCATAAACCCTTCAAGCCTCTCTGGAAGTGGTAGCTGTTAGCCTGCATAACTGGAAACTTTATCCACTTGTTTGCAAAGGACAAGAACTGGGAAAGAAATCTAATTTATATGTAAACGATGGATGCAAATTACTTTCTGAGCTACCCTTTAACCCTTTGTGTGGGTGAGGGTTATTTTTAGCTTTAACTATGAATACCAGCTTTGTGCTGTGTGTTTCAGAGCAGCAAGGCAGAGCTGACATCTCCTGGGTCAAGCAGTTATGCAGGAGCAGCACAAAACCCTGTGAAGTTAGAAAGTGCCCAGTATACCCATTATACAGCCCCTCTCTCCCCCCCTCTTTGACTTGGTTCTGCTGGCTGCCTGAAGCCAAGGAGCCAACTGCGTGCCTTAGGGGGAGCATGTAAAAAGGAGAGAGAAGGAAAGGTAAAGTTGGCAGCTAAGCCTGCCCTAGGTGCAGGCTTTCAAATGGACAAGACTGTGGTTGGATCCTTGCAGGCTGCAGTAAGAAATGCTTTCCACTGCCTAAAATCAAAGGCTGGCTAGGAGAGGCTGCCTCAGGGACTAATAAATTCAAGGCCCTAACAGGGGCAGAGACGTGTGCAAGGACCTCCAGCTGTGTTGCAGTCAGCTCCATACCGGATTTCTGGCGCCGCCTCTCACACTTACACTGCTTGCTCCTCCAGCTCCCCGCCAATGCGCTGGGACATGTTCTTCAGCACCCCGATGCTGCCAGAGACCAGCTCCAACTGCTCATCTTGCTGCTCCACAATCAACTGGGGCCAAAGAGAAGGGAAATGGGCAATTAAGGGTCTGCCGCCTCCTGCAGCCGGGTGGGAGCCAGCCGATGAGGGGGACAGACACCCGCAGCTCGTCCAACAGCAGCTGCAGGTCCTGGGCACAGACCTAAGCCACCAGGAATGAGGACCACATTCCTAAGAAATGCTGGAGATGTGACAGCCGCAGAAATGCCTCCCTGGCATGGCATCCCCATGGCACAGCACGCTGCAGCTACATTTCCTACATTTTCACATCCCTACAAATCCAGCCTTAGCTCAGCCATGCCCCCTCCCTTCCCTGCTGCACCCATCGCTAAAGCGACACTTGAAAGCCACAGGGGCTGGTCATCAAAACCTCCGCAAGCCCCTCTGCAGGTATGGCAGCAGGCGCCAGGAAGCCACGCCGATGCTGTGCCTGGGAAATGCAACCTGGAACATGCTGCAGCTGACACAGGGTTCATGTGAGTAAAAGGCTCTTGCAGCTTCTGCAGCTAAAAATAGCAAGCCTGGCTCCAAACGTGCCAAAGGAATAGGTGTGCTGATGTTTTAAGTCATTTTCAGGGCACAGTCACACTAAGGATTAGATTTACCCTAGTTACCTACTTCTGAATCTATTTATCTTCCTAGAGTCACTAGGTAAAACTCGTCTGAAAGCCGGGGCGGCATCAGGGTTCAGGAGCTTTAGCAGTTTGCCGCCTCCGAGAAGCTGCCTGTTTAAAAGCCCATGTTTGGGTGGGCTGCTGCACGGGGGTCTGCACGCTGCCTGGGCACTTCTCCAGACGAACTCCCCCGGCGGTGGGGAAGCACCTCGCCAGGGGTTCTCGCAAAGCCCTCGCATAGGCTTTCTCACGAATCTCGTGTTGACAAAGGCAGGAAAAGGAAGCAGGCACGTGCTCCTGCTCCTAGCCTGTTCTGATGAAGATGCACACAAAACAACAGCAAACATCAGCTCGTTTTTGAACCAGCGGAAGTTGCATAAGAGAAACAGGCTCTTTTCTGTTTGCAACATTTCTACGCTTCCAAGGATTTCAGCAATCCTTGTAGTATTAAAGTTCAGAGTCCTGCATCTTCCAGATCATGTTGTTTCCCTTTTGTACAGAGCAGAAGACCCAAGCCTCAACAGTTAAAAACTCTGCACCAAGATGCATCCAGAGCTGTGCTGTACAGGAAATGCAGGCACAGGTATATTCTGCAAGCAAAGAGGAGGGCTGTCAGGCCCCTGGATCCAGACCAGTCAAGGAATGGATTTATTTTGCTCTTGCAGCCCGTACCTCATCCCCCGGACACCCATTTGGCAAGCAAAGCTATTTAGTCCGCATGGTGCCAGCTGCCTTACCTGTTGTTGAGCTTGCTGCTCCTCGATGAAGTGTGAATTTGCTAATTGCAGCTCCCGGTCCAGACGGCTGTATTTGTCAGGTCCAGAGCTCCAACTCTGACTCCCGCTTTCTCCCAGGAGTGCCTAAACAGATGCAGAGAACCCTTAGCCACACTCTTGTGTCTGCTCATAGCCCATCTACAGGGTGTAGTGGGAAGGCAGACAAGGCAATACTCCTGTACACACACACGCAGCATCCTTTTCCTCCTGCTCTACTGCTATTCAGCCAGAGTGCTGCCACAAACTAAAACAACACAATGCCAAAATGCCGGTTTGGGGAGTCTCTGCAGCCTGATATTGCGGATATGCCTCTCCAGCAGCAGGTGAGCTGGAGTACAACCGGCAGCCGGTATACACAGGAGTTCTGCAGAGCACAGAGGACTAGCAAAGGTCTGCTCAAGAGGCAGCACTGTGTGCTAGAACATGTAAGCTGGGAAGTATCCGGATATATGTGTTAACAGATGTATAGCTTGAACTGAACACAGTGCTACTAATGACAGGGGCTTAAGAGGGTCTGGATAAAGTACTTAACCAGTTGAGCTGACAACAAAACAGTGCAAAATGTAACTACAGCAGTGTTGCATGCCTTTGTTCTTTGATTCAGGCTACCTGTTCCTCCGGCATACCGTTCAGTTGCCAGCACACAGGACCACACTTGCTACCTGCTCTACAAGCCAAAGAGAGATGCTTCTGCAAAGCCAGCAGAGACGTGGCTTTCCAGCTAAGTTTGGTCCCTGAAAGGGGTATAACACAAGTGACAGACGCTGGAGAACGAAAGTGGCTCACGGGTGAGGAGCTGCACCCTGCAGCACTACAAATGGGTTAGGGAGCTCTGCCCACCAGCACGGAGGCAAGGCCGACTGGTGATGAGACCGTCTCACACCTTCTGGTCACGGGCAGGGACAGATGAATGGGTATTTGTGAAGAACAGCAAGACAATGACCAGGCTGCTCCCACAGACTGAAAACAAGACGGTCTCTGTGGTTCATCTCCCTTACAAGGATCAAGGAGAGGTGCGGAAAGCTGACGGACCGACCATGCAGGAAGTCAGCAGGACATCTGGCTTTGTCTGCCCTCTGGACACTGAGCAAGCTTGTGGTTCTCTCCTCTTCGTGGCAGATGCAGCTACCACTTATTTAACGTGGTGTTCTAGTTTTGCTGCAGCTTCAGTAGAAAGGCCTCTGTTTGCCAGCCTTAGCCTGTGAGGGTCAGGTCGTCGCCAGCCAGCCTCTCAGACACAAAGGCACGCTGGAAAAGCCGCTGCAGGCCAGCCCAGCACACGCTTCGCAGTCTGGAGGGAAGGTGAGGGGCTGGGGAAGGGAGAGGAAGACGGCAAGGGGAAGTCAGTTTTCCTGAACAGATGTTGCAACGCGAGCTGGGCCATATGGTCTCCTGCAGCTAGCAGGAACTTCACGCAAAGGAAAGCAGCAGAATGCACAGACAGCTACAGACTTGTTTGAGCAAGGGTGTAAGGGACTTTGCTTCTTCAAGTGTTTGCCAAGCATGTCAATTAACCCCGCAACAAGCTCAGGAATCAGCTCCGTGCTTCTCAGTAGCTTGTTGCAGTTTGTCATTTTTGCCACAAGTGGCAAGACCGATGCAGCCAGAGAAGTTAATTGTACGAAATGCACACCAACTTTTACTGAGGCAGCTCTGGAAGTCAGCTCTGAGATGTCCTTACAGCCTCCTCGTCAGCTGGGGAGGAACACAAGCTGCATCTATTTCTATTCCTTAGATTACAAGTGCAGACAACCTGAGACTCCTTGAGCTTCTTCCATCTTCTTACATGGCTAACTATTACGAGAGGCAGCTGTGTGAAAGGATATTGCAGCATCTTGGCTCCTAAATACAGCAGAGCGCAGGATTACATTCACTGACATGGATTCTGAGTCTGTTCCCCCCGACGAGGAGGGAGATTCCCCCTTCTGCGGAATGATGCAACACTGACAGTTGTACACAACCATATCTGAAGACAGAGACAGATGGCGAGTGCTGACTTACTGCTTTGAGAGACGGGCTTGGAAGAAAGTGGCAGCAACGTGTCTGCAAGAACCAGCTCTCTCAGGTCAGCAAAACAGACACGGTTCAAACACACAGCTTTGCTGCAGCATGCAAGCCCCTTCCCAAAACAAAGGTTTATACGGGGATGAACTACAAACAGGATATATATTGTAATTACAGCTTTTATGCAGTTTGGATCAACACTATACATTCTACCTTACAATGAGGGACCTCAGGTGAAACTTCCATTTTCACTTACTCCAACACATACTTTAAGACACCAACTGCCAGAGCTCCCCCTCACTTCTTAAAGTACCAAACATCCACCGCATTCACTTAACTCGCCCGTTTCTGGTTCTCACCTGCCTGTTTTTCCTTTCGGCCAGTGCTTGCATGGAGGAGTTTGACATCTGATCCTTCATTTCCTGTTTGTTCAACGAAAGAAGTAGTATGTGAGCTTGGATTTGCGGGGACAGGCAATTCCAGGGTGCTGCAAAGCTTCTTTAGGGAGAGTGAGGGAAGGGAGATTTTCTGTGAAAATGTACAGTTTTGAAGAGTCTGGAAGGATATTTAGAAAGCTTCACCACAGTTCATCGTTTTGCTAATACTAGAATCAATGGCAATGGGATATTTTGAAAATATTCCTTATTTACTACTCATTTTGCTCCACTACAGCCAGACACACTTTGATTTGTGTAATATTAAACTAATGTTCCCATTGACTGTAAGGAAAAGTCATGTTCTTCAAGGTCTTGGAAGCCTGTAACCCCCTGCACTTTATTCCCAGTTGCACCTGGTTTTATATTGCATAGGACGAGACAGATTTCGTGTCCTGTGGCCATCCTCTCCAACTGTGCCTACATTCTCTCTTTCATCAATTAAGTTTTGCTGCGGAGTTCCTGTAGAAGGTTGCCAGCCACAGGAGGCTCCCCATCACAACGTAAAGTAATCTAGTTTTTATAGGGTAGATTAGCAAGCAGTCAGTATGGTCTGGCAGGGGCTGATCCACCAGCACTGTTCTGATGTCACCAGAACAGTTAGGTATGTTTTACTGTTTAGAGACATGCAATACATCACCTAAGAGCACCACATCCCACTTGGTTACTTCTCACCGGCTAATGCACTTGCTGCTGTGCGTCCCAAACTCCCCCATGGAAACTGGAAGTCAGCTGCATAATGCCACTAACAAGTTTCATTTAACAGTAAGAGACGCTGCTCCAAAACCCATTAGCCAGCAGTTTTCAGCTAGGAAAAGAGGACCATAGAGCAGGCTTGCCTGATCCTGCTCATTTGGGGAGTAGGCTACACTGAGGGCAAGGCAGCAAGCACATGCCTGCTAGCCAGGGCCAGCATGGTTTCGGGATCAGTTCCCAGGCAGCAAGCCTTAGGAACTGCATCCAGACTGCAGGTAGGGTAACAAGCTTGCTGCCAGCCACAGCAATACATTTTGTGAAAGAGGAACATCAGAGTCATGAGGGACACCATAAACTAAGCTACACTCAGTGTAGCTATTAATAGGGAGAAAACTTGCTAACTAGCAGCTTGTTACCGGGCAGTGAAGCTTTTGGGAAGATGTTTCTTCTCTATTTATTACCATTGAGTTGTTAAAATCCTCCTTTTGCTTCTGAAGTGTGAGCTTAAACTAAAAAAAAAAAAAATCTTCCTCAAGATAAAAATAAATCTAGTGGTTGTTTGGACTATTTTGTAGTGGTAGGAAGTTGAAGTCACCACGTCAATAACGCTAGGCTTTAACCATCTGTCAGCGTTCAAATTGGACTCTCTGTTTTTGAAAACTAGCACTACAGAAGCACAGGACAGCTGCAATTTCCTTCAACTCTGAAGGGAGGCTCCAGCATCCCCTGCATCGCAGTGGGGTCTTTACTCTTCCTTCCCAGTTTCTACATGTTCCCAGGCCCGCTGTTGCAAGAAAAGCGTGAAGACTTAAAGGGGCAGCAGCAGAGAAGAAGGGTACACCATGGGGCACCTGCACCCCCAAACCCCTCTGGGCAGGCACAGGAGGGAGCACATGGGGAAGAGGAGGGAGGCCGACAGAGCAGGCAGCAGGTATATTCTCTGCTCTCCACTTCACCACAGAAATGGCCACAAGCTTTCCTCTTTTTTAACCATCCAAAGCCCACCTTCCTTACCCTGACCACCTGTCGCGTGCTCGTGATGAAGGTTTTCCTGATACCCAGCTCCGTCGCATCGAGGTTGAATTTCCGCGGGTTTGCTTCAACGATGCGTAGGCAGCGAGTCAAGGAGTCCCCGTTAGCGGTGTTGGGTATGCACACAGACACACAAACCCTGAGCGTGCCTCAGCAGGGTTCCACCAAGCGGCAGCTTTCCATTGCACTGTGCCTTTTCCCAAAATTTGATTAGCAAAGTATGAAACACTGGAGGAAAAAACAGGCATGGCAGGAACGTACTGTGCAGTACACGCACCAGCGTGAGGCTTCTCTCTTGCTTTTTTTTTTTGGTTCTCTGATGCTGCGCAGCGCTTTCCAGAGTGTTCAGATGAACACAAGGGAAAAGGAGTATTTCTGGAAGCCAGCCTAAAGTACAACTGACTACACAGAAATCCAAGCTCATACAGCGCAATAGGCTTTCTAGAACAAAGCTTCTTAGAATATACCTTGTCAAAAGGAAAACAAAAAGGCAAAAGGAAAATCCTTTTGCTGAACATATTCGCCTTAATTTCTCATTTGCAGTTTGAGAAAAGCCAATGTAAATGCAAATTTCAATCCCAAATAGTCCCGATTTCTGCAAGAAGTAACTACTGCCAAGCACTGGTACTTGGCTATTTAGTACAACTCGGGAACCACATGCCCCTACGTCCAAAAGACCACAGAAAGGATATTAATGGTTTCATCCAAATCTTCCAGGTCCCACTCAATGCTCCGCAGGTTATTCCTGAGCTCATTAGTGGTCCAGTCGATTTCTTCTCTTGTGGCGATGGAGGGATCTTGCAAGAGCTCCGTCCACCTCTGGAAGAGCCCCTGAGCGGTGTTCACAGCTTTCTGCACCTCCCTGCAGCCGGGGTGATTAAAGAGAATTGAAGGGATTATCATCAGTTGCTCTGTAGCAGTCACAGTGGGACAGCAATGTGTCCAGCTGAGCAGAGAAGCCCAGCTTTCTCCCCAAAACCTTTCCTTCAAACAATTTTTAGTTTATTTTGTAAAATAAGGATTTGCCCTACCTGCTGGACAATCCCATCTCTTGTTGCAGCACTAAGTGCTGAGCAACAACAACTTACAGGTCACCTGTAAGTTGAAGGGACCTGTTTCTTTAATGTAATGAAGGGACCTTCTGTAATGAAGGAACCTGTTTCTTTAGGGGAGGTTTCTGCCGAGTGTCACTCGGGCAAGCCTCGGCAGAGTGTCTGAACAAGGCTGGTCTTTGGCAGTTAATGTTTCACATTCCTCTCAACAGCTCTCCTCTGAAGGCTCTTGACTACCTAGGTAAGATACCCCAAGGGCACACAGAATTACAGGAACTGTCCCTACAATACAGCCAGGCAGCCTGTTGAGTGCAGCCCTGTTTATTTTAATTTAACCTAACAAAAAACCCACACAGCTCCACTACGCTGGCTTAGGGAACAGAAGTCTTTTCTGCTGCTCTAAGCTTTTTGGAGAGGAGTGCATTCACAGCACGGGAAGGCAGGCTTTGCTGACAGCACTGAACACTGCTTTGATGGTTTGGGGCAAGTGGGTCTGTAAGGTTGGGTCACGGTCCATCAGTGTGCGTATCTGTACCTACAAACTCTGCAGTTTTGAGCTGTGATCCGCTCCTCCAGGTTCAGAGGAAGCCGGGACAAGGGACACAGATGACACCAGACTTTCCTGGTGCGAAAGGTGGCCACTAGGAGCCCAGGAGCTTGCACACAGCACCCACGTAAGATGCAGGTGTTTATCCCCAGTAAAGGAAAGTAGGTTAGCACGGGGGGAAGCCCAGTATGGAAGAACTGAGCCCGCACCCTACAGGGATGCCAGGACTGTAGCTCTCTTTACGTTACACCGTGGCCTGAAGTACTCAACGTTGCTGCCTAAGCTGCAGTCTCTTGGCACCCTGATGAGTATCCCTCCTCTTCTCACACGCCCACGGCTCCGAGTCTGCCACATCTAGTGCCCTAAAGTCAGCAGCCTGCACTGAGGATCTGGAGCTTCGTTCCCTTCACTACTTCCTAGCAAAAGTTTGTTTGTTTTTTTTTTTTTCATCTGGGCATATTTGGGAAAGTACCCACAAGCAGGAATTTAAAGCAGAGCTGGATGTCCTCTGATGGGAGGAGTTACGAACTCCAGGAAAGCAAACTGAACACAACGTGGACAGCTTCCACCAGCCCCTTCCACCCCAACCTGCTGGGTAATAATTAACGCTGGGAGCGGCAGCACATCCCCTCTCCCCTCCCAGCCCTTCCCTGCACAGCGCGGGAACCTCTCTGGAAAGTTTGACAGGACATTTGCTCCCCACCCATGTCAACTTGTATTTTTTCCCCTTAGCACCAGTTCAACCTGGCAGAATGATTCACTTTCCCTGGCTGCATCACTTTCACCAGCATCCCTTCCCACAGCTCTTGTGCTCACACAGCGTTCCCCACCGCTCCCCTACGAGCACCTCCACTGCTCCTGAGCACGGTTTCACCATGACATGGGGTAGGAGACCGGCCCGCAGAAGAAGCTGAAAGTGGCCCCAGAGTAGTTTTTAGAGACTAAGGTGCTTTCACCCTGATTAATTACAATTTTCCTTTCCTCCTGCCTCGACCACCTTTGGTTTGTGTTTGCCTTTGTTCAGGCTCTTCTCTTCTTGCTTCCTCTCATGGCCACCATCCACACTGCGGCTTCTTCCAAAGCTTGGTCCCTACTCCTCTCCATCTTTCCGCCTGGACGCCACGGCCCTGGCTTTTTGGGGGATTCCCCCTCCCAGGCCAGCCGGCCC
>NW_009650188.1:4387245-4394563 GCF_000708025.1 Charadrius vociferus | reverse complement strand
CAGGCTGTGTCCCTGCCCGGGGGGGGAGGAAGAAGGGCAGAGCGACAGCCAGTCTGCTCTGCTCCCGCTACCCTTCCTGCCCTGGGAATGACCAGGCACCGCTTCCTTCCTCCTCATTTCTGCGGGGCGAGAGCAGCCCTTTCCCTTTTGGCTTTTGTCCATCCCAGGGTGAGGACCCCTTGTTCCCTCATTCCTTCTTAAATCTGTGGGCTCCTTTCGTAGCCTCTCCCAGCTGTGAGCACAGATAGCTTTGGACTTAGAAAAGCTGTCAGGAGTGGAATGGTGCCTGTGCAGTGCTAGGGGATGTTCCCATATACACACAGCCGAGCTTCCTCTGTGCAGCAGTCGGGGGGGCGGGGTGTATGTTCCTATTGCTCCCATGGGACAGGCAGGCACGATGGTTGATTTAGCAGAGGCTTGGCCTACAGTAATCCCTCAAGTCTTTGCCCTCTTGACCAAAGTGCATGTCCCTGCTTGTGCTTTCTGAATGTGGCTGCAGTCCAGCATCCCTAGCAAAGGCAGTGCCAGTTCACTGGGGGAACAGGCACAAAACCCATTTGCAGAGATGCCTCCTCAGCATGTGAACTGGATACCTGGCTTTTGCAATCACAGCAGGTTTACTCATGAGTGTGGGGTGGGAAGGCTGTGGCACATGTAAAACCGGTTTTTGCAGTTTGCGGGGTGAGAAAGCCGCCTCCTGCTCTGGACAGCCCCACGCCTGGGAAGCCCCAGCTTGCAAGGTGTGGTGCAACAGGCGGCACCTCTAGGGTTTGTGTTTGCCGGCCCTTCCTTGCTGCACCTTGGATGGCTTGTTTCCCACACCAACAGATTTCAGAGGATCCCTGCAAAATGCACTGTGCTGAGTGCAGGGGGTTCCCTCCAGGAAGAAAAACAGAGTGCCAAGGAGTCACTGGGCCAGTTTGCCTGTCCTTGTCCCCCAAAGACCTTGTACTCCCCAAAACCTCTGTGATTTCAACCCTGAGCTTCATGCTCTTCAGAGCTCCCACCTTCCCCATTAGTCCCGTTCTCCACACTGTGCTGCAGCCCTTGCCTCCTGCTCTTGGCAGCTTTGGGCTTCCTGCCAGTGTGTTTCCAAGCAGGGGAAGGAGAGCTTGGGGTGGGCTGGAGCTGCTCAGCAGTTCTGGTTTCCTTCTGCCAACAATGCCAGCAGAGGCCTGGTATTTACCAAGTACCCACACTGGCTCTCCTTCGGGTGCTGATACGCTGTGCCTTAATGACACGTGTATCTCAAACAGGTTTGGAGGTGGCAAGTTGTTCTGTGAAGTGCAGGACACCATAACTCACCTATCCAAATGTGCACCCTCAGTGGGGAAACCCCTCTGAAGCAGCTCAGCGAATGTCGTAGCCTTGTTGCTCTGTGTTCGGAGTGTCTGAGGGATTTGGTTGTACCAGTTAGGGTGCTTAAAGATGCGGTGTATTCTGAGCAGTGCACCAAAGGTTATTTGGGTTAGATTTGTTGAAATTCATGAAAGTCTGTTAGGGGTAATCTGCAGTGCTCTCCTTTCAGCACGCCAAGGTTGCGCAGTTTGGCTCGCTCTCACACAGCATCCCCTGAAACCTTAACCACGCTGGGAATGAAAAAGGGGAAAAGCTCCCATAGCCTCTGCGAGTTACTAGCTAGGAATTTCAGAAATCCTTTAATAGATTATATGAATACTTTATTAACTTAACTGAAAATGGTTTTTTTTACATTTTTGTGAAAAAGTGTAGAGCTTCGCAGAGCTGTCGAGGGCTGAAAATAAGGTGCTACCAAAACATAGGGAAGTTGCAAAGTTTCCAGGAAGCAAAAAAGGCAGCCTTTTCTTTGATGCTGGAAATTAATTTACACGATGTAGTAAATGATTCAGATTTTCACATGAAAACCACTCAAACCACGCTGCTTTTTTTTTTTTTTTTTTTAAATGGGGGTATTTTTGCCGTTTCTTGTAGGAAGCTCTAATTTTTGGTTTGGAAGCAGCAGGAAGTGTTTCGGTAGTATGCTTGGCTCACCGATTCCTCCCCGGGAGAGGAGTGCTCGGTGCATGGCACACAGCTGCAGAACTGGTCAGGAAAGATCTGATTAAACACTTCTGTGCTGAAAAGTGCCAACTCGTCAAAATCCCAACCATCTGCAGGAAAGAACTGGGCTCACTGAGACTTTTATCAGGAAAATTTTTGTGGCGTGTGTTTTTTTACACGGGGTGTGTGTGTGTGTGTGTGTGTGATCCTTTACTAGCCCAGTGCAAAGAAGATGCATTCAGTGTGGAGGAGATGGCTTTTCCTCTCGGGTGGAAAGCTGGACTGGTTTGAATTTGGATTTGTATAAGTATAGGAGACATTTTTTCCCCCAGAAAAGGTTTTGCAGCTAAAGGAAGAAATGATACAGCAAACGGGTTTCAGATGCTTCAGGGTTTTTCCTCCTTCTTTGCATTGTTAGTGGAACTTGTTGAAGATTTTCAATGGTTGTGTAAGAGGGGGATTGAGGCAGTGATAACTTGATACAAAACACTAGTCGGTAGCTAAATATTCAGTGTTGTGGTGGGCAGCAAGGGTTTACACCAGATCCTGAGGGTTTCCATCAAATCCTGCCCACTTGTGGCCCCTCTGCATTTGTAAGTAGGTTTCCTGAGCCTCGTTTTTACAAATCTGTGGTGACTTCACTGTAAAGCGCAAAGGGGCCAGACGGCATGAGGCCTCAACTGTGTGACGATGTGGTCCCCTGACTTTGATGACTTTGAGGTGTTAAAGGAAAAAGGTGCCGAGAGGCAACTGCTCATTGCCAAGAAGGTGGCTTGGATGGCCACACTCAAAGAGTTGTGGTCAATGGCTTGATGTTCAAGTGGCGAGCAGTGATGAGTGGTGTTCCTCAGGGGTCGGTACTGAGACTAGTGCTGTTTAGCATCTTTGTTGGTGACATGGATGTTGGGATTGAGTGCAGTCTGGGCAAATTTGCCAATGACACCAAGCTGTGTGAAGCGGTTGATGTGCTGGAGGGAAGGGATGCCATCCAAAGGGACCTTGACAGGCTTGAGAAGTGGGCCTGTGCGAACCTCATGAAGTTCAACAAGGATAAGTGCAAGGTCCTGCACATGGGTCAGGAGAATCCCAAGTGCAAATACAGGCTGAGTGGAGAATGGATTGAGAGCTGCCCTGAGGAGAAGGACTTCAGGGCGTTGGTGAGTGAGAAGCTCAACATAAGCCAGCAATGTGCACTCACAACTCAGAAGGCCAACTGCATCCTAGTCTGCTGCATCAAAAGAAGCATGGCCAGCAGGGTGAGGGAGGTGATTCTGCCCCTCTACTTTGCTCTTGTGAGACCCCACCTGCAGTACTGCATCCAGCTATTGGGTCTCCAACATAAGAAGGACATGGACCTGTTGGAGCCAGTCCAGAGGAGGGCCACAAAGATGATCAGAGGGCTGGAGCACCTCTGCTGTGAAGACAGTGCTGAGAGAGTTGGGGTTGTTCAGCCTGGAGAAGCGAAGGCTCTGGGGACACCTTATAGCAACCTTCACATACCGAAAGGGGGCCTACAGGGAAAATGGGGAGGGACTCTTTATCAGGGAGCGTAGTGATAGGACAAGGGGTAATGGTTTTAAACTGAAAGAAGTTAGATTTAGATTAGATATTAGGAAGAAATTCTTTAATGTGAGGGTGGTGAGACACTGGCACAGGTTGCCCAGGGAAGTTGTGGATGCCCCATCCCTGGAAGTGTTCAAGACCAGGCTAGATGGGGGATTGAGCAACTTGGTCTAGCGGGAGGTGTCCCTTCCCATGGGAGGGGGGTTGGAACTAGATGATCTGTAAGGTCCCTTCCAACTCTAAGCATTCTATGAATCTGTGATTCTGTGCTGGATTCTCCTGGTCCCACGTGCTGGAGCTGATGGAGCAGGTTTTCTTGGGCTTGCAGTTGTCTGGGGAGGAGTGAAGTCTGACCGAAGCTTTTCCTGTGGTCATGGCTTTCTTCCTGTTGCTGTCTCTTGTGGGCTCTCTGTTGTCCAGTGAAAGCTGGTTTCATGCCACTGCCATACCCTCAGTTGGGTCTGTGTGCAGCAGAGCCTGCAATCCCTGACTGGTCAACTGGTCAAAAATGGTAAAAATGCAATCAATTATGAATTGTGCTGGTTTTGGCTGTGATAGAGTTAATTTTCTTCACAGTAGCTACTATGGGGCTATGTTTTGGATTTGTGCTGAAAACTGTGTTGATAATACAGGGTTGTTTTGGTTATTGCTGAGCAGTGCTTACACAGCGTCAAGGCCTTTTGTGCTTCTCACACCGCCCCGCCAGTGACTAAGCTGGGGGATGCACAAGAACTTGGGAGATTATTGGGAGATTAATGAAGAAGGAATTTGGATGAAACTGAGCGAAGCGCAGTGGTGATGGAGCCCTACTTTCCTGGAGATGGCTGAACACCTGCCTGACGATGGAAAGTAATGAATGAATTCCTCGTTTTGCTTTGCTTGCATGCGTGGCTTTTGCTTTACCTATTAAACTGTCTTTATCTCAACCCATGAGTTTTACTCTTTGGATTCTCTCCCCCATCCCACTGGGGTGGAGTGTGCAAGCAGCTGTGTGGTGCTCAGTTGCCAGCTGGGGTTAAACCATGACAGGAATAAATGAGCAAATGCAAGGTGATAATTCATGGTAGGATGTGGGATGACTGTTCAGAATAAGGGTTGTTTTGGAGAAAATTAATTTTCCTCTTCGTAGTGCATGAGCAATCGGTTATTTAATGAAAATGGGAAATGAAATTGAGCAAAGGCGGCGTTACTTTCTGCAGGGTGAACCTCTGGGACTGCCTGCTGTGGGATGCCATGGATGCTGAGACCTTACATGGACCCAAAAAGAAGTTAATTTACTTGACTAGTGATGTGCTGGACTGCCAGAGTCCTCATTGCATTTTTAAGTGGGTGAAATTACAAGGAACTTTTCCCTGACAGCCTTACCCCATAACCATTCCTCGTTATCCCCGTGTCCATGGATGACCTTGCCAGGGCTCTGGGCTCCATCACATAGCCAGCCCCACAAACCGCGTGAAGGATGAGGTGGCCAAAGGAAGGTCCCCACAAGAGGAAAGGGGCACAGATCAGAAGGAGCAGAGGGAGCCAATGCCTGCTGGCAGGCACAGATGTTTTATTTTGCAGTTTCCCTTGAGGGTGGGAGGAGAGATTCGACGCAGAGAGGATCTGCTCTGCCCTTGCTGCTGTCGTCGGTGGTTGCTACTCTGAGGACTCAAGGTTGCCTCCTGGCATGCCTTTGGACTTTTAATAAGCATTGTGTGTGGTGTGATTTGCTGGCAGAACCCAAGGACCCCAGTCCCTCCTTTCGTTAGCAGGGAGCGGAGCAGGCAGCCTCTCCTAGGATAAGGGCTCCATGGCTCCGGTACGTCATTGTGCAACCTCCCCATCATGCCTAAGTGGGAAGCAGTCGCAAAGAAGACACATCTGTGCTCTGGGATGTGCAAAGGGATGCAGTTGTCATTTGCCCACTGGCTAAAAGGAAGGTGACATTGAGGTACAGGGAGATAAAAAAAAAATAATTAGGCTGAGACTCCTTTGGGCAGGTGGTCTACCCCACGGTTTGCTGAACTGTGACTTCAGTTGGCTCCATGTGGAGTTTGCTCGATTAATTTGAGATGTTAAAGATGTTTAACCCCATGCTGGGCTGCAGGTGAACGCCACCGAAGCTGCCTTCTTGTTTAGCAAAGAGCAAATGCATCCCTTGGGCCTGAGGAGCAAATCGCTCCAGCGAAAAGCAGGAGCTTTGCTGGGCAGCCAGAGGGTCGTCTGCCAGGCTGCATCCCAGGGCTGTCCTGCTTTTTTTCTCCCCCTGGACACAAGGCAGCCTCTGTCTGCTTAACTGGGGTAGCGAGAGCGCACGGACCATGGGCCTCCTCACTTCTTTGGAAGTGGCACAGGACTCACTGCAGGCATATCAGAGAGGGGAAAAAAAATACAGGAAGGTGGACTACAATAGAAGGGTTGTCTGATAGGAAACCCCGGACAAATAAATGCATTTTTTCCCCAGGAAACCCAAGCCAGTTCCATACAACACTGAAAGATGTGGGGCCACATTTTTTCCAAGGGAAATGGCTGCCTGAAGAAGCTGATAGCTGGGAGTGGGATTTCCCCCCCCCCTCCCCTCCCCTTTTGTGTTTGAAGAGGCTGCTGGAGAAGTAGCAGGATTTCTGACGGGCAGGGGGTCCGGGTCATGGTTCTTCAAGGGAGGGGAGGGAAATCCCAAGCCAGTAGCTCAGGTAAGGGAAGGGAAATTTTAAATCATTTGTGCAGGGGGAAAAGGGGGAATCCCAGGTCATGGGTGGAAAGAAAAGACATGTAGGAGGGAGTCCTGCCTGCCTGGGGTATCTACACTATCATCTGCTGACAAGAATGGGGTTTTTAACCCTGTAAAACCCCTTTGCTTTCTAGTACGCGGCTGTGCTGCAGGCTCACACCCCGCTGTGGTTTCAGGGGCGGGTGTCTCGGTGCTCTCAGAAGCTGAGGGAGCTGCTTCCTCTCCTTTAGGTTTAGGTTTGTATTGATTTGTTTGTATTTGTTTCGCTTGCGCATGTTGTGTTTGGTTTTCATTCAGCAGCGATTAGAGGTTAGCGCTCTTGGCTGTGTTTTGGGATGTTTCCCAGCTCTTCTGACCTTATCTCCAAGCACGGATAAACCAGAGCAGTTGGGAACCCTGGAGGATTATTTACTGATATCCGATTGCGGCAGGGCCAGACCACATCCATGCGAATCATCGATTTTTCTGAAGAAAAAAAAACCAAAACACAACCCCAAACGAGCCGCCTCCTCCTCCTGAGCCCTGTGTGGGTCCCTCACAATTCAGATGTGGGTTATTCCCATCTAGAAGTGAACTCGGGCCGGGGCTGCGGATGAATCCGAGTTTGGAAATGTTCCTCCCTGTCCCGTTTCGCTTCCGTCAGCAATCTCTGGGGATGCGCCTGGATCTCCCCGGGGCTTTGGCTGTCCTGGAGCTCTGTTTTTGTTGCAGGCAGCTGTTGGGGTGAAGGCTTTTGTCCGAACCCCACTGGTGTTGAGGGAGGTCTGGCTGTTCCGTTCCCTTCTCCTTCCTGGGAAGGGTCTAACTTATGAATCCTGGTCCTAATCAAAGAGAGATGGGACGATGCATTGCAGTGGCACTGAGACAGCCAAGAGAAGTGATGGATGACTTCAGCCTGTGCTTTGAGGAGACCCTAATTTCACCGTCCGTCCTACCCAGAGGGTTTTCCACCTCATTGCTGCAGCTGGCTTCCCCCTGGGGCCTGGGCCGCACATTTGGTGACAGCGAGGGGCTGGCGGGGGG
>NW_009650188.1:4386788-4387118 GCF_000708025.1 Charadrius vociferus | reverse complement strand
CGGGGGGGACGGGAGGCCCCCAGCTGGGTTTTTGCCGCCGTAGCTGTGGATGCAGGCAACTGGCACGCAACCCCAGCAGCCCACGCCGCTCTTGGCCAAGATGCAACGGCACGAATCCCCGACGAGCTTCCCGGCGCCGACCTCCTCTGCCCGCCATCGAAGGCGGATTTAAAACGCCTCCCCAAAACCCGGGGGTGTGCGCAGCCCTCTGCAATTATTATTTGTACCACAAGCTGCTTCCTGCCCCGAGCTGCTTTTATCTCGCATTGTTTTCCTTCCCAGGTGGGGCTGCGGGTTCCCCGCTGCTCGGCCTCCGGGGCTGCCTCCTCC
>NW_009650188.1:4383697-4386513 GCF_000708025.1 Charadrius vociferus | reverse complement strand
GGCTCCCACGCTGTGCCCAGCCTTGGGTATGGTGGAGATGCCGAGCCGTGGGTATGATGGACATGACCTGCTCAGAGGAGGACTCTGGCAGGGTCGCCCACCGGCAGGGACGGGCTCCGGGTGCAGGCAGGAGCGCAGGGCAGGCAGGCAGGCAGACAACAAAGCCACCCCAGGCGTTGACCTCAGAAGCTGCCATGTGACTCTGCCTCAAACTTACTAAAGCATGACATCAGCCTGGGAGGGAAAAGCAGGGCCGCCACCAAAATACTGCCTGGCTTAAACGGGCTGCCGGGATGGCCTCTGCCCGCACCGCTGCCGGTCGGTCCTCTCCTCTTGTGTGGCATCCCCCACCCCATCCCCGGGGAAAGCAAACCACCACCCCCATGGCTCTGCAAAGGGCACAAAGTGCAGGCAGGGGCCGGGCAGGTGCCAAGGCAGGGCTTTGGTGCCCTGGGAATGACGCGTGCCGAGGGTTGTGCCCGACATCGGGCACGGTGTTGGTGGGTGAATCTGGTGGTAGCGGGTACTAGCGCTGCCGCACGACAGCTCTGCCGCACCTCTGATCTCAAAGTCCCCCATCTGAGCACTAATAGGGATGAAGGACCACTTGGTACCCGTCCCCATCATGCTTATCCCTGGCCAGGGCAGGGGTGAGGCTGCCGTCCCGCCCGCTCCAGGCAGGGTAGGTAGCCAAAACACAATGACCAGGAGAGAAATGGTGTCTCATGCCATTGGGGTGAGGCGGTGAGTGGCAGAACAGGTCGGTCCGCTCAGATCCAGGCATCTTTACTCAGCAGAGCTCTCACGCCGTGTCTCCTCTGCCCACGTTCAGCTTTTTCCAGCCGCTGAGGTGGCTTTGCACCGCAGTTCTTCATCCGCATCTGAGTCGGGAACATACCCAGCTGAGATGTATCAAGCCTGGCTTTATCCGTCTAACGGGGTTTTGTCTGCTGGGGGTGCAGGTCCCTGGATCCTACAAACGGGAGCCCCAAAGCGACACGCCAGCTGATGTGCAAGCCATTTTGCAGGGGCACAGCCGAACGCCGTGCCGCGGAGGGGGTCCCGGTGGCGGGCAGACGTGCCGGCTGCGGGCGAGGAGGCGTGACTGCCGTCCCAAAACATCCCAGCCCAGACCTGCCCCGGCTGGTTAGACTGACCTGAGGGCTTAGGCCAGGGTGTTACCGGCCCTCCGAGGCGCGGGGAGCAGGTTCGGCGGGTCTGGAAAACCTCGGTTCCCACCGCCAGGGCTCGCGTCCCTTCATCCTCCCACGTCGGGTGTGGGGAGGACAGCCCTGCTCTCTGCGGCCAGGAGAAGCTCACCTGGGTGTGGGAAGGGGGAGAGCCGGGGCCGACTGTTTTGGCCGGTGTTTTGGCTGTGTGGTTGAGCGTGCGCTGGTCTAGTCCTTTAAGATGGAGCATGGCAGGTTTGTGCAAGAGGAGGTGGACATTTTGAGATGCCAGCCCCCAGGTTGACATGCTGTTGTGTTCAACATCCAGAAAGCAGCATTTGAGGTTTTCCAGCTGTGCTGGAGCAGGAGGAAAACATGCATTTGGTCTGACTGTAGGGGTTTTTTGGAGGGAAGGCTCCTGCTGTGTCAACTGTGTCTTAACGTGGCTGAATCTTCACCTGTTTTTTGTTACTGCTGTCACCAGCCAGCCCCTTGTCCTTCCAGCAGGCCAGGACATAGTGGTAGTTCCTCCCAATAAAGCATCATGACAGGCTGTGGGAGGTCTGTGGAAGAATCCCTTGGAGAAAAAGGGATGGAAGCAAGTTGTTGCGTGTCAGCTGGAATGGAAACCGATACTCCGGGGCAGCATGTTGAACTTCCTTAATTTTGGGCCCTTTCACTTCTCACCTCTTTGCAGATGGTGGTTGCTCCTCGGTGGAAGAAGGAGAGTCCCTGCTCCGAGCACCCCCACGGCTTGCCCAGAACGGGAGCTGCGTGGAGCTTTCTCGGAGGGTTCCCTGGTGCCTAGACCTGTGTCTGGAGGTGGCAGGTTGTCCCCTGCGACCCCCAGCCACCAGGCTGGCCCTGCCCCCAGGTTTCACAGCTACAGCAGAGCGAGGTTTCAGTTCCCAAACCAAGTGCTTCAGGCTGCTGCAGTCCCCATTGTCGCTGGCCATGCTGGTGGCCTGTTGTCCTCCCCCATCCTCCCTTGTAGCCCTTTCCCAACCCCATGGTGGATCTTCCCCATTTATCCTGGGCTTCCCACGAGCTTTCCCACCGCCGGGGACCGATCCCCGCCCGGCAGTACAGCAGAGCGAGGTTTCAGTTCCCAAACCAAGTGCTTCAGGCTGCTGCAGTCCCCATTGTCGCTGGCCATGCTGGTGGCCTGTTGTCCTCCCCCATCCTCCCTTGTAGCCCTTTCCCAACCCCATGGTGGATCTTCCCCATTTATCCTGGGCTTCCCACGAGCTTTCCCACCGCCGGGGACCGATCCCCACCCGGCAGCTGGGCAGGGATGGCTTTCTCTCCAACATGGGGCCAGATTTTCCTTGAAGTACTCCAAGGTGTACTTCCCCCCCTCACTCCCCAGCCAAGACCAGTTCCTTCCCTAACACGACAAGATGTCAGAGACTGGTGCTGAAATTGGGGAAAACCTCCACAAAACAGGGGTTGCTATTGTTTTGGCTTGATTTTTTTTTTGTTTTCTTTCTTCCGCCCCCAAAACTTTTTATTTGTTTTGGCCATTCTGCCCCCCAAACGATTCAATCATTTTGGCCAACATTCCACTGCTGCCTCTTGGTCGGGTCCAGCCAACGTGAAGTTGGGGTGCTGCAAAACCTGGGGTGCTGCGGGGCCCGCGCATTCTGT
>NW_009650188.1:4378454-4382346 GCF_000708025.1 Charadrius vociferus | reverse complement strand
GCTCCCACCGGGTAATATTTTAAGCTTGGAAAGTATTAAGTTTATTAAATAAAGTTTCTATTTTGGAAAGGTTTAGGTCAGAACTATTACATGGTGCTTTTTAAAAGTGTTTATTGAGAGAAACGAAGTTTACAGATGCTCAGACGGAAAGTCCTTGAGCCTGTTTGTTAGGCTTGGTAAGTCCCGGTCTTTGTTGTATAAAGGCTTGGGGCTCCCGTAGGGATTTTTGTACAGTGTTCTCCAGTGATGTATCTTGTTTTGTATAAAATGTAATTCTACGTGTACAACACGTATTAAATATTTTCAACTGTATCAACCTAGTCCCTGTCTGTGCCCCGGCTTGGCTCGGGGAGGTGGGGGGGAGGAGGAGGAGGAGGAGGAGGGCCGCGGGGAGCCGGGCAGGCAGCAGCCAGGGTGTGGTTGCTGCATGTCTGTGGCTGGATCCACCCTGCCTCGCCAGAGGCTTGGGGTGGGTTGGAGCCCAGCTCCTCTGGCAGCCGGGAAGAAAGGGAACTTCTGTCGGAGCGACTGGAGTCCCTCCCAGGACCTTCCAGGTGCTCCCGCCGCTCCTCCAGCTGCAGCCTCTTCCCAGGACTAGAGCTGCTGTGGCATTTGAGGTCTTACTCAGAAAGTCCCTAACGTGCGGAGTCACTCTGTCTGTGGGTGGAACGCGGTTGCTAAATCCCAGAAGAGCAGCTGCGCGCAGTCCCGGCCCTGTGGCGCGTCGGGGCGGAGGGGTGGCCTCCGGCGTCGCCTGCTCAAAGGTCTGGGCTGGGGGCGTGTGTGTGGATCCTTCCCGGACGTAGGCTGTGCTTAGGGCCAGCTGCTGCTCTGCCACAGATGTTTTTCTGTGCCTCCTCTTAGCTGTTACATGCAGAAGAGTTAAAATGATGAGTATCAGATTTTTGTTGGTTTTTTTTTTTCATTATCAGTAAAACTGACTGGGTTAAAGTTCCTGCTCTAAGGGGTGGGGAGAAAAGTTTGGCCTCTGCTTCACAGTGACTGGAGCGCCCCGAGGCACTGTAATTAGGCTGAATTGTGGGGGGATTTTTTTTTTTTTTCCTGCTTCTTGCTGGGAGATTCACTAGAGGCTTCTCTGCTCCTAATTAATGAACTTTTCAACTGAGGATTGCATCTTTGGCAAGTCAAGGAAGATGTTTGTGTGCTGTGAAATGCAGCCTGGGATATCTGGCTGAACCTCGGGCTCGGGTGGGACAGCTGGGAAGCGACGTGGGGGATGAGCGATGGCCAACCTGGAGCTTTCTGCTCTCTGCTTTCTCTGCTGTGGCTGAAATTGGCCCCTCATTGGGAAGCAGTGGTGTCCCTTACAGTGGGGGGCACTGGGCTCGCAGGCTGGGGTTTTTACACCTTGTTTCTGTGAGAACTGGAGGCGTCAGGCTCGGTCCTCCTGAAGCACTAGGAAGGCAATGAGGGGAGGGCTTGTGACGGGGGAGAAGCTGTCTGGTCTGGGATGGCTGAAAGGGATGGCTAGTTTGTGTACAAGTTAGTACCTCCCTATTCTTAGGTAAAAGCGAAAGTCTTACTATCTTAATTTTCTTGATAATTGCACTTCATGGTGACATCCAATTTTAGTCTGGTAGGCAGCACCAAGGAAGTTGTGTGATGAGACATTTCTTTCCACTTGATGACCTTTGGGAGGTGATAGGAAGGTCCTGTCCCTGCTTCACTTCTGCAAGTGCTCTCCAGGAGAACCCTGTGTGGCTGTCAGATGGGAGACGCAGTCACCTTGGGGCCTCTCTAGTAAGAGCAGAGCAGAGGGAGGAGAAGGGTGACTTTCTTCCCAGCTGTCCTCTTGCTCCCTTGCAGAATGCCCTGCTCTGAGGGCACAGGTGGCTCTCGTGGGTCAGAAGGTGGGCTGGGGGATGGAAATGGCCTTTCCGTGCTCCCATACAAGTACAGCTTCTTTCCCAAGGCCAGGGGGAGCGAGTTTCAGTCCTGCTCCTTGTCCACCAACAGCATGTCCAGGGAAGTGGATGGTTTTGCCCAGGGCTTGCAGTCAGCTCCTGAGCATGGAAATGGGAGCAGCTCGGCGTATCTAAAGGTTTTCTGGGCACCTGACATCTGGTGCAGTTGGTTCATGTGGCCCCGGTGTTCCTGTGTAGCCAAGACCCAACCTCCCTTTGGCACAGATCACCAGCAACGCTCATATCTATTCCATCATCCAGAAAGGAGTTGTGCAACAGCTTAATTGCTGTCGGCCTCTGAAAACATGGCAAAGACTACCCAGCGATGCCAAGGCAGCTCTCTCTGGCTGGCGCAACCTCTCGGCAGAGCTATCTGAGGTGAGCAAGTTCTCGTTTACTTGCTGATAACCACACTGCCGTGTCCCTGAAAGAACCTGTCCAGCTCCATTGGCTGCTGGAGCCGTCTCTGCTGCGCCAACGCATGCCTTGCTTGTTCCCGTGGCTGCGTTTTTATAACGCGTGGGGTTTGCTCCCTGGGACTGTGCGTGTCCCCAAGGAGCCACAGGCTGCGCTGCTGAGGGGACTGGAAAAAATAACCGAGACAAGATAGCTGCCAGTGAGCTTTGGCTCGTTGTAGAGGGGTCTGCACCTCCACTGGAAAATGAGGCTCACATCAAAAAAGACCCATAATGACGATGCTGCGTTACTTTTGGAATCAACTTTTCTGCTCTTTGCTTTGGTTTTTTCCTCTCCCAGTGTCACTTTTTATTCCTGTATTGAGTTTTACCTAAACGGGGTCTGTTTTCCCTAATTCATCTGTTCCGTCATGCTGCTTCGATCCCTGGATGACTTCTGCGCGTGGTGCTGCCTTTCGAGGTGAGGCTGATGGGGGGAGGGACACAGGGAAGGGGGAATAAGCTCAAGGAAAGGCTCACGACCCAAACCTGCTGCCCAGGCCAATGCTGACGGAGGGAAGAGAAGTGCATAAATAAGCCGGATAAAAATAAAAACTTCCATCACTTGGAAGAGAGGGTGACTCCTATGGAAACTACCTCACGGGGTCGAGGAGGATATGACTTAATGGCAAGATGGCAGGATCCTCACCTTCCTATAATAGTAACGAGTTGTTGGAAGCACTCGCCCGGGCTGCTGCAACGCCCCCACCCCCCATCCTCCCCCTTCCAGCTCAGATTAGGTCCCCTGAGAGCCTGGGAGAGGAGAGCTGCTGGGAAAATCCCTTAGCACAGCCGGAGAGTGGGATAGGTGCCGGCGGAGGGAGCCGGGAGTACCGTGGCAGGGCTGCCTGGGCAATGCTCGGGGAGGAGGCTGAGCAGTGGACTTTCACTTTTCTCCTGCTTGTAATCGGCAAGGAGTGATCGTCGGTTGCAGCTCCGGGCAGATGAGCTGTGGCTCTCATCAGGGATAACTTCTGGAGAGAGGGAACGATTTAAAACCGGCTCTTGCCAATGAAGGAGTGTTAATGGTGTGAATCATCTCAGCCTTTAAAGGGGATGGATGGATGTAGGTCTGGCTCAGGACAGGTGCCAGCCGGAGGAAGCCCACGGGGCTGGGAGCCGATGGGCAGCGAGGGGCTGGAGGCTCGCAGGAGGCTCCAGATTTCACTCTGGATTTGGCTCGGGGAGGAAGGCTCTGCCACCTCATGGCGGCAGCATCCTGTGTCAGCGCTCAGGAATCCGGCGAGCTGCTGGGAGGGAGGAGGGAGGCCGGCCAGCGCCGCGGGGCTGCCTCCCTGCTGGGGCCTCTCCCCGCCTGGGGGGCTGTGGGGAGCTGGGGGGCACCGGAGCAGCCCTGGGGGGCATGCTTTGCCAAGGGCTAAAACCCCAGGGTGGGCTTTTTTTGGGGGGGAAGGAGGGGTGCAGAAGTACTTCTTGCTTAAATGATGGCCGAGAAGGCCAGGTAGAGGCATGTCTGGATCCCCCCCACCCCCTCGAGCCCTCATGCTTCTG